>NC_092572.1:16018291-16194962 GCF_037975245.1 Apostichopus japonicus
TAATATCTCAGTCCACACAGTGGCGGGATGGCTCGGCGCACTGTACGAGCTGATGATCGAGACTCTCTTTTGCATCCCTGGTTCGAACCCCGGGTGATGACGTCTTTTGCCGATCTTTTACAGCAAGTGCCTAGACGGGCAGCTGTAAGTATTAGTTAATCCACCTAATATCTCAGTCCACACAGTGGCGGGATGGCTCGGCGCACTGTACGAGCTGATGATCGAGACTCTCTTTTGCATCCCTGGTTCGAACCCCGGGTGATGACGTCTTTTGCCGATCTTTTACAGCAAGTGCCTAGACGGGCAGCTGTAAGTATTAGTTAATCCACCTAATATCTCAGTCCACACAGTGGCGGGATGGCTCGGCGCACTGTACGAGCTGATGATCGAGACTCTCTTTTGCATCCCTGGTTCGAACCCCGGGTGATGACGTCTTTTGCCGATCTTTTACAGCAAGTGCCTAGACGGGCAGCTGTAAGTATTAGTTAATCCACCTAATATCTCAGTCCACACAGTGGCGGGATGGCTCGGCGCACTGTACGAGCTGATGATCGAGACTCTCTTTTGCATCCCTGGTTCGAACCCCGGGTGATGACGTCTTTTGCCGATCTTTTACAGCAAGTGCCTAGACGGGCAGCTGTAAGTATTAGTTAATCCACCTAATATCTCAGTCCACACAGTGGCGGGATGGCTCGGCGCACTGTACGAGCTGATGATCGAGACTCTCTTTTGCATCCCTGGTTCGAACCCCGGGTGATGACGTCTTTTGCCGATCTTTTACAGCAAGTGCCTAGACGGGCAGCTGTAAGTATTAGTTAATCCACCTAATATCTCAGTCCACACAGTGGCGGGATGGCTCGGCGCACTGTACGAGCTGATGATCGAGACTCTCTTTTGCATCCCTGGTTCGAACCCCGGGTGATGACGTCTTTTGCCGATCTTTTACAGCAAGTGCCTAGACGGGCAGCTGTAAGTATTAGTTAATCCACCTAATATCTCAGTCCACACAGTGGCGGGATGGCTCGGCGCACTGTACGAGCTGATGATCGAGACTCTCTTTTGCATCCCTGGTTCGAACCCCGGGTGATGACGTCTTTTGCCGATCTTTTACAGCAAGTGCCTAGACGGGCAGCTGTAAGTATTAGTTAATCCACCTAATATCTCAGTCCACACAGTGGCGGGATGGCTCGGCGCACTGTACGAGCTGATGATCGAGACTCTCTTTTGCATCCCTGGTTCGAACCCCGGGTGATGACGTCTTTTGCCGATCTTTTACAGCAAGTGCCTAGACGGGCAGCTGTAAGTATTAGTTAATCCACCTAATATCTCAGTCCACACAGTGGCGGGATGGCTCGGCGCACTGTACGAGCTGATGATCGAGACTCTCTTTTGCATCCCTGGTTCGAACCCCGGGTGATGACGTCTTTTGCCGATCTTTTACAGCAAGTGCCTAGACGGGGAGCTGTAAGTATTAGTTAATCCACCTAATATCTCAGTCCACACAGTGGCGGGATGGCTCGGCGCACTGTACGAGCTGATGATCGAGACTCTCTTTTGCATCCCTGGTTCGAACCCCGGGTGATGACGTCTTTTGCCGATCTTTTACAGCAAGTGCCTAGACGGGGAGCTGTAAGTATTAGTTAATCCACCTAATATCTCAGTCCACACAGTGGCGGGATGGCTCGGCGCACTGTACGAGCTGATGATCGAGACTCTCTTTTGCATCCCTGGTTCGAACCCCGGGTGATGACGTCTTTTGCCGATCTTTTACAGCAAGTGCCTAGACGGGGAGCTGTAAGTATTAGTTAATCCACCTAATATCTCAGTCCACACAGTGGCGGGATGGCTCGGCGCACTGTACGAGCTGATGATCGAGACTCTCTTTTGCATCCCTGGTTCGAACCCCGGGTGATGACGTCTTTTGCCGATCTTTTACAGCAAGTGCCTAGACGGGCAGCTGTAAGTATTAGTTAATCCACCTAATATCTCAGTCCACACAGTGGCGGGATGGCTCGGCGCACTGTACGAGCTGATGATCGAGACTCTCTTTTGCATCCCTGGTTCGAACCCCGGGTGATGACGTCTTTTGCCGATCTTTTACAGCAAGTGCCTAGACGGGCAGCTGTAAGTATTAGTTAATCCACCTAATATCTCAGTCCACACAGTGGCGGGATGGCTCGGCGCACTGTACGAGCTGATGATCGAGACTCTCTTTTGCATCCCTGGCTCGAACCCCGGGTGATGACGTCTTTTGCCGATCTTTTACAGCAAGTGCCTAGACGGGCAGCTGTAAGTATTAGTTAATCCACCTAATATCTCAGTCCACACAGTGGCGGGATGGCTCGGCGCACTGTACGAGCTGATGATCGAGACTCTCTTTTGCATCCCTGGTTCGAACCCCGGGTGATGACGTCTTTTGCCGATCTTTTACAGCAAGTGCCTAGACGGGCAGCTGTAAGTATTAGTTAATCCACCTAATATCTCAGTCCACACAGTGGCGGGATGGCTCGGCGCACTGTACGAGCTGATGATCGAGACTCTCTTTTGCATCCCTGGTTCGAACCCCGGGTGATGACGTCTTTTGCCGATCTTTTACAGCAAGTGCCTAGACGGGCAGCTGTAAGTATTAGTTAATCCACCTAATATCTCAGTCCACACAGTGGCGGGATGGCTCGGCGCACTGTACGAGCTGATGATCGAGACTCTCTTTTGCATCCCTGGTTCGAACCCCGGGTGATGACGTCTTTTGCCGATCTTTTACAGCAAGTGCCTAGACGGGCAGCTGTAAGTATTAGTTAATCCACCTAATATCTCAGTCCACACAGTGGCGGGATGGCTCGGCGCACTGTACGAGCTGATGATCGAGACTCTCTTTTGCATCCCTGGTTCGAACCCCGGGTGATGACGTCTTTTGCCGATCTTTTACAGCAAGTGCCTAGACGGGCAGCTGTAAGTATTAGTTAATCCACCTAATATCTCAGTCCACACAGTGGCGGGATGGCTCGGCGCACTGTACGAGCTGATGATCGAGACTCTCTTTTGCATCCCTGGTTCGAACCCCGGGTGATGACGTCTTTTGCCGATCTTTTACAGCAAGTGCCTAGACGGGCAGCTGTAAGTATTAGTTAATCCACCTAATATCTCAGTCCACACAGTGGCGGGATGGCTCGGCGCACTGTACGAGCTGATGATCGAGACTCTCTTTTGCATCCCTGGTTCGAACCCCGGGTGATGACGTCTTTTGCCGATCTTTTACAGCAAGTGCCTAGACGGGCAGCTGTAAGTATTAGTTAATCCACCTAATATCTCAGTCCACACAGTGGCGGGATGGCTCGGCGCACTGTACGAGCTGATGATCGAGACTCTCTTTTGCATCCCTGGTTCGAACCCCGGGTGATGACGTCTTTTGCCGATCTTTTACAGCAAGTGCCTAGACGGGCAGCTGTAAGTATTAGTTAATCCACCTAATATCTCAGTCCACACAGTGGCGGGATGGCTCGGCGCACTGTACGAGCTGATGATCGAGACTCTCTTTTGCATCCCTGGTTCGAACCCCGGGTGATGACGTCTTTTGCCGATCTTTTACAGCAAGTGCCTAGACGGGCAGCTGTAAGTATTAGTTAATCCACCTAATATCTCAGTCCACACAGTGGCGGGATGGCTCGGCGCACTGTACGAGCTGATGATCGAGACTCTCTTTTGCATCCCTGGTTCGAACCCCGGGTGATGACGTCTTTTGCCGATCTTTTACAGCAAGTGCCTAGACGGGCAGCTGTAAGTATTAGTTAATCCACCTAATATCTCAGTCCACACAGTGGCGGGATGGCTCGGCGCACTGTACGAGCTGATGATCGAGACTCTCTTTTGCATCCCTGGTTCGAACCCCGGGTGATGACGTCTTTTGCCGATCTTTTACAGCAAGTGCCTAGACGGGCAGCTGTAAGTATTAGTTAATCCACCTAATATCTCAGTCCACACAGTGGCGGGATGGCTCGGCGCACTGTACGAGCTGATGATCGAGACTCTCTTTTGCATCCCTGGTTCGAACCCCGGGTGATGACGTCTTTTGCCGATCTTTTACAGCAAGTGCCTAGACGGGCAGCTGTAAGTATTAGTTAATCCACCTAATATCTCAGTCCACACAGTGGCGGGATGGCTCGGCGCACTGTACGAGCTGATGATCGAGACTCTCTTTTGCATCCCTGGTTCGAACCCCGGGTGATGACGTCTTTTGCCGATCTTTTACAGCAAGTGCCTAGACGGGCAGCTGTAAGTATTAGTTAATCCACCTAATATCTCAGTCCACACAGTGGCGGGATGGCTCGGCGCACTGTACGAGCTGATGATCGAGACTCTCTTTTACATCCCTGGTTCGAACCCCGGGTGATGACGTCTTTTGCCGATCTTTTACAGCAAGTGCCTAGACGGGCAGCTGTAAGTATTAGTTAATCCACCTAATATCTCAGTCCACACAGTGGCGGGATGGCTCGGCGCACTGTACGAGCTGATGATCGAGACTCTCTTTTGCATCCCTGGTTCGAACCCCGGGTGATGACGTCTTTTGCCGATCTTTTACAGCAAGTGCCTAGACGGGCAGCTGTAAGTATTAGTTAATCCACCTAATATCTCAGTCCACACAGTGGCGGGATGGCTCGGCGCACTGTACGAGCTGATGATCGAGACTCTCTTTTGCATCCCTGGTTCGAACCCCGGGTGATGACGTCTTTTGCCGATCTTTTACAGCAAGTGCCTAGACGGGCAGCTGTAAGTATTAGTTAATCCACCTAATATCTCAGTCCACACAGTGGCGGGATGGCTCGGCGCACTGTACGAGCTGATGATCGAGACTCTCTTTTGCATCCCTGGTTCGAACCCCGGGTGATGACGTCTTTTGCCGATCTTTTACAGCAAGTGCCTAGACGGGCAGCTGTAAGTATTAGTTAATCCACCTAATATCTCAGTCCACACAGTGGCGGGATGGCTCGGCGCACTGTACGAGCTGATGATCGAGACTCTCTTTTGCATCCCTGGTTCGAACCCCGGGTGATGACGTCTTTTGCCGATCTTTTACAGCAAGTGCCTAGACGGGCAGCTGTAAGTATTAGTTAATCCACCTAATATCTCAGTCCACACAGTGGCGGGATGGCTCGGCGCACTGTACGAGCTGATGATCGAGACTCTCTTTTGCATCCCTGGTTCGAACCCCGGGTGATGACGTCTTTTGCCGATCTTTTACAGCAAGTGCCTAGACGGGGAGCTGTAAGTATTAGTTAATCCACCTAATATCTCAGTCCACACAGTGGCGGGATGGCTCGGCGCACTGTACGAGCTGATGATCGAGACTCTCTTTTGCATCCCTGGTTCGAACCCCGGGTGATGACGTCTTTTGCCGATCTTTTACAGCAAGTGCCTAGACGGGGAGCTGTAAGTATTAGTTAATCCACCTAATATCTCAGTCCACACAGTGGCGGGATGGCTCGGCGCACTGTACGAGCTGATGATCGAGACTCTCTTTTGCATCCCTGGTTCGAACCCCGGGTGATGACGTCTTTTGCCGATCTTTTACAGCAAGTGCCTAGACGGGGAGCTGTAAGTATTAGTTAATCCACCTAATATCTCAGTCCACACAGTGGCGGGATGGCTCGGCGCACTGTACGAGCTGATGATCGAGACTCTCTTTTGCATCCCTGGTTCGAACCCCGGGTGATGACGTCTTTTGCCGATCTTTTACAGCAAGTGCCTAGACGGGGAGCTGTAAGTATTAGTTAATCCACCTCATATCTCAGTCCACACAGTGGCGGGATGGCTCGGCGCACTGTACGAGCTGATGATCGAGACTCACTTTTGCATCCCTGGTTCGAACCCCGGGTGATGACGTCTTTTGCCGATCTTTTACAGCAAGTGCCTAGACGGGGAGCTGTAAGTATTAGTTAATCCACCTAACATCTCAGTCCACACAGTGGCGGGATGGCTCGGCGCACTGTACGAGCTGATGATCGAGACTCTCTTTTGCATCCCTGGTTCGAACCCCGGGTGATGACGTCTTTTGCCGATCTTTTACAGCAAGTGCCTAGACGGGGAGCTGTAAGTATTAGTTAATCCACCTAACATCTCAGTCCACACAGTGGCGGGATGGCTCGGCGCACTGTACGAGCTGATGATCGAGACTCTCTTTTGCATCCCTGGTTCGAACCCCGGGTGATGACGTCTTTTGCCGATCTTTTACAGCAAGTGCCTAGACGGGGAGCTGTAAGTATTAGTTAATCCACCTAACATCTCAGTCCACACAGTGGCGGGTTGGCTCGGCGCACTGTACGAGCTGATGATCGAGACTCTCTTTTGCATCCCTGGTTCGAACCCCGGGTGATGACGTCTTTTGCCGATCTTTTACAGCAAGTGCCTAGACGGGGAGCTGTAAGTATTAGTTAATCCACCTAACATCTCAGTCCACACAGTGGCGGGATGGCTCGGCGCACTGTACGAGCTGATGATCGAGACTCTCTTTTGCATCCCTGGTTCGAACCCCGGGTGATGACGTCTTTTGCCGATCTTTTACAGCAAGTGCCTAGACGGGGAGCTGTAAGTATTAGTTAATCCACCTAACATCTCAGTCCACACAGTGGCGGGATGGCTCGGCGCACTGTACGAGCTGATGATCGAGACTCTCTTTTGCATCCCTGGTTCGAACCCCGGGTGATGACGTCTTTTTGCCGATCTTTTACAGCAAGTGCCTAGACGGGGAGCTGTAAGTATTAGTTAATCCACCTAACATCTCAGTCCACACAGTGGCGGGATGGCTCGGCGCACTGTACGAGCTGATGATCGAGACTCTCTTTTGCATCCCTGGTTCGAACCCCGGGTGATGACGTCTTTTGCCGATCTTTTACAGCAAGTGCCTAGACGGGGAGCTGTAAGTATTAGTTAATCCACCTAACATCTCAGTCCACACAGTGGCGGGATGGCTCGGCGCACTGTACGAGCTGATGATCGAGACTCTCTTTTGCATCCCTGGTTCGAACCCCGGGTGATGACGTCTTTTGCCGATCTTTTACAGCAAGTGCCTAGACGGGGAGCTGTAAGTATTAGTTAATCCACCTAACATCTCAGTCCACACAGTGGCGGGATGGCTCGGCGCACTGTACGAGCTGATGATCGAGACTCTCTTTTGCATCCCTGGTTCGAACCCCGGGTGATGACGTCTTTTGCCGATCTTTTACAGCAAGTGCCTAGACGGGGAGCTGTAAGTATTAGTTAATCCACCTAACATCTCAGTCCACACAGTGGCGGGATGGCTCGGCGCACTGTACGAGCTGATGATCGAGACTCTCTTTTGCATCCCTGGTTCGAACCCCGGGTGATGACGTCTTTTGCCGATCTTTTACAGCAAGTGCCTAGACGGGGAGCTGTAAGTATTAGTTAATCCACCTAACATCTCAGTCCACACAGTGGCGGGATGGCTCGGCGCACTGTACGAGCTGATGATCGAGACTCTCTTTTGCATCCCTGGTTCGAACCCCGGGTGATGACGTCTTTTGCCGATCTTTTACAGCAAGTGCCTAGACGGGGAGCTGTAAGTATTAGTTAATCCACCTAACATCTCAGTCCACACAGTGGCGGGATGGCTCGGCGCACTGTACGAGCTGATGATCGAGACTCTCTTTTGCATCCCTGGTTCGAACCCCGGGTGATGACGTCTTTTGCCGATCTTTTACAGCAAGTGCCTAGACGGGGAGCTGTAAGTATTAGTTAATCCACCTAACATCTCAGTCCACACAGTGGCGGGATGGCTCGGCGCACTGTACGAGCTGATGATCGAGACTCTCTTTTGCATCCCTGGTTCGAACCCCGGGTGATGACGTCTTTTGCCGATCTTTTACAGCAAGTGCCTAGACGGGGAGCTGTAAGTATTAGTTAATCCACCTAACATCTCAGTCCACACAGTGGCGGGATGGCTCGGCGCACTGTACGAGCTGATGATCGAGACTCTCTTTTGCATCCCTGGTTCGAACCCCGGGTGATGACGTCTTTTGCCGATCTTTTACAGCAAGTGCCTAGACGGGGAGCTGTAAGTATTAGTTAATCCACCTAACATCTCAGTCCACACAGTGGCGGGATGGCTCGGCGCACTGTACGAGCTGATGATCGAGACTCTCTTTTGCATCCCTGGTTCGAACCCCGGGTGATGACGTCTTTTGCCGATCTTTTACAGCAAGTGCCTAGACGGGGAGCTGTAAGTATTAGTTAATCCACCTAACATCTCAGTCCACACAGTGGCGGGATGGCTCGGCGCACTGTACGAGCTGATGATCGAGACTCTCTTTTGCATCCCTGGTTCGAACCCCGGGTGATGACGTCTTTTGCCGATCTTTTACAGCAAGTGCCTAGACGGGGAGCTGTAAGTATTAGTTAATCCACCTAACATCTCAGTCCACACAGTGGCGGGATGGCTCGGCGCACTGTACGAGCTGATGATCGAGACTCTCTTTTGCATCCCTGGTTCGAACCCCGGGTGATGACGTCTTTTGCCGATCTTTTACAGCAAGTGCCTAGACGGGGAGCTGTAAGTATTAGTTAATCCACCTAACATCTCAGTCCACACAGTGGCGGGATGGCTCGGCGCACTGTACGAGCTGATGATCGAGACTCTCTTTTGCATCCCTGGTTCGAACCCCGGGTGATGACGTCTTTTGCCGATCTTTTACAGCAAGTGCCTAGACGGGGAGCTGTAAGTATTAGTTAATCCACCTAACATCTCAGTCCACACAGTGGCGGGATGGCTCGGCGCACTGTACGAGCTGATGATCGAGACTCTCTTTTGCATCCCTGGTTCGAACCCCGGGTGATGACGTCTTTTGCCGATCTTTTACAGCAAGTGCCTAGACGGGGAGCTGTAAGTATTAGTTAATCCACCTAACATCTCAGTCCACACAGTGGCGGGATGGCTCGGCGCACTGTACGAGCTGATGATCGAGACTCTCTTTTGCATCCCTGGTTCGAACCCCGGGTGATGACGTCTTTTGCCGATCTTTTACAGCAAGTGCCTAGACGGGAGCTGTAAGTATTAGTTAATCCACCTAACATCTCAGTCCACACAGTGGCGGGATGGCTCGGCGCACTGTACGAGCTGATGATCGAGACTCTCTTTTGCATCCCTGGTTCGAACCCCGGGTGATGACGTCTTTTGCCGATCTTTTACAGCAAGTGCCTAGACGGGGAGCTGTAAGTATTAGTTAATCCACCTAACATCTCAGTCCACACAGTGGCGGGATGGCTCGGCGCACTGTACGAGCTGATGATCGAGACTCTCTTTTGCATCCCTGGTTCGAACCCCGGGTGATGACGTCTTTTGCCGATCTTTTACAGCAAGTGCCTAGACGGGGAGCTGTAAGTATTAGTTAATCCACCTAACATCTCAGTCCACACAGTGGCGGGATGGCTCGGCGCACTGTACGAGCTGATGATCGAGACTCTCTTTTGCATCCCTGGTTCGAACCCCGGGTGATGACGTCTTTTGCCGATCTTTTACAGCAAGTGCCTAGACGGGGAGCTGTAAGTATTAGTTAATCCACCTAACATCTCAGTCCACACAGTGGCGGGATGGCTCGGCGCACTGTACGAGCTGATGATCGAGACTCTCTTTTGCATCCCTGGTTCGAACCCCGGGTGATGACGTCTTTTGCCGATCTTTTACAGCAAGTGCCTAGACGGGGAGCTGTAAGTATTAGTTAATCCACCTAACATCTCAGTCCACACAGTGGCGGGATGGCTCGGCGCACTGTACGAGCTGATGATCGAGACTCTCTTTTGCATCCCTGGTTCGAACCCCGGGTGATGACGTCTTTTGCCGATCTTTTACAGCAAGTGCCTAGACGGGGAGCTGTAAGTATTAGTTAATCCACCTAACATCTCAGTCCACACAGTGGCGGGATGGCTCGGCGCACTGTACGAGCTGATGATCGAGACTCTCTTTTGCATCCCTGGTTCGAACCCCGGGTGATGACGTCTTTTGCCGATCTTTTACAGCAAGTGCCTAGACGGGGAGCTGTAAGTATTAGTTAATCCACCTAATATCTCAGTCCATACAGTGGCGGGATGGCTCGGCGCACTGTACGAGCTGATGATCGAGACTCTCTTTTGCATCCCTGGTTCGAACCCCGGGTGATGACGTCTTTTGCCGATCTTTTACAGCAAGTGCCTAGACGGGGAGCTGTAAGTATTAGTTAATCCACCTAATATCTCAGTCCATACAGTGGCGGGATGGCTCGGCGCACTGTACGAGCTGATGATCGAGACTCTCTTTTGCATCCCTGGTTCGAACCCCGGGTGATGACGTCTTTTGCCGATCTTTTACAGCAAGTGCCTAGACGGGGAGCTGTAAGTATTAGTTAATCCACCTAATATCTCAGTCCATACAGTGGCGGGATGGCTCGGCGCACTGTACGAGCTGATGATCGAGACTCTCTTTTGCATCCCTGGTTCGAACCCCGGGTGATGACGTCTTTTGCCGATCTTTTACAGCAAGTGCCTAGACGGGGAGCTGTAAGTATTAGTTAATCCACCTAATATCTCAGTCCATACAGTGGCGGGATGGCTCGGCGCACTGTACGAGCTGATGATCGAGACTCTCTTTTGCATCCCTGGTTCGAACCCCGGGTGATGACGTCTTTTGCCGATCTTTTACAGCAAGTGCCTAGACGGGGAGCTGTAAGTATTAGTTAATCCACCTAATATCTCAGTCCATACAGTGGCGGGATGGCTCGGCGCACTGTACGAGCTGATGATCGAGACTCTCTTTTGCATCCCTGGTTCGAACCCCGGGTGATGACGTCTTTTGCCGATCTTTTACAGCAAGTGCCTAGACGGGGAGCTGTAAGTATTAGTTAATCCACCTAATATCTCAGTCCATACAGTGGCGGGATGGCTCGGCGCACTGTACGAGCTGATGATCGAGACTCTCTTTTGCATCCCTGGTTCGAACCCCGGGTGATGACGTCTTTTGCCGATCTTTTACAGCAAGTGCCTAGACGGGGAGCTGTAAGTATTAGTTAATCCACCTAATATCTCAGTCCATACAGTGGCGGGATGGCTCGGCGCACTGTACGAGCTGATGATCGAGACTCTCTTTTGCATCCCTGGTTCGAACCCCGGGTGATGACGTCTTTTGCCGATCTTTTACAGCAAGTGCCTAGACGGGGAGCTTAATCGGCCTAATATCTCAGTTTCAGTCAAATTATATTCGACGACATAGTGAATTATCCAAAAAATACAGTCCTTTAGGCGTTCCATAGGAAACGATTTGACAAGTCTATGTTCCTTTGGTAGTATACGCCCAGTAATGTGGTTTCTAAGTCTAGATTGAAGTTTTCACTAGCTAAACGCTACCCATCACCGCATAGCCGACAAGTTGGCCTTTCATGGCACTATCAATTTTCCGTATCATGACCATGTAGATTTTTGGCTTTCCGAGCCGGAACTTTTCGTCACTTGTAAACAAACCTCTTCACTGATTGGTAAACAAATTTCCTACGCTGCTCCGGGGAGGCCTAAAGGGGTTTAAAATTGCCTCAATCGACCAAATTTTCTCACCACATGTACTTCTATTCATGTTCTTTAACATGCAAGCCACAAAAAAACTAGACTATGATTGATAACAGGTCAAAAAAAATGTTCTCCCGCTGCTTTTATAGCACTTTTCCTGAAGGAGAACAATCGAGCGGATGGATATAGACTCTAATAGGAGTATGCCACCTAAAGGTTAAGTGAAGCAACAGAGTACAGTATAGGCTATCTGTGACCCCGTAACTGGTAAATATTTATTTTTATTATTCATATTGTGTTATTACCAATAGGGGTTCGTTGGAAGTTTTATGAGCTTCCAATGGTGTCCAATTTCATAGCATATAAAAGCATAAATTTGTAAACACGATATAGGGTATTGGATGTAAAAATTCTTGAGAAGTGAGAAAGAATACAAATACATGTTGTTCGCGGAACTGGTCCACGCAAAAATAATTAGCGTCAATGCTTTTGTCACCCCAACTGTTAAGTTGTGAAAGGGATGTTTTGCAAAACCCAGCCTTATATTATACAGTTTTATTAGTTTAGTTTAGTTAAGTAGATAAAAAAAAAGATCAGGAGGGACACTTAAGTCCCCATGAAGGATCCTATAGAGAGAGGGAAAAAAAAAACTGAAGGCACAAACACTCAGACCCGATTACATTAGTTTAGTCCAGGCTTACTCAACATTTTAACATTAAGTCATACTGGTATACTCATAGCGTCATACAGGCTATCCGTACCAGATACAGAATGGTCAGAGATGTGTCTTTAATTGTGGCCATCAAATTTGAGCATAAATTTGAAGGGGAAAGAAGTATCTCTTAGATTATTCAGTAGGTTACAAGATTTTTCTAAAATCAATTCATTCATGGAAGTGCACAGATCAATAAACATCACAGGGTGGACGGTAACGAGTATATGGTTGAGTCAAAATTATTTGACCCGGTACCATAGCCTATTAGTACTATTTGTATACAGTACATTGTTTCAAATTATATATTAATATTGATCAACTTTTACCCATTTTTCTTTTTTTCTTTCAGGACATGAATATTTAGTATTTACATGAGAATCTGAATTCCTACCCTGCTGTAAAAAGGTGTTTGAGGAAAAAAAAATGTGTTCAAATAGCTTTCAGAAGATGTTTATGAATCAACTGAGAACAAAGTAAGACATGTTGCAGTCACTATTATCAGCAGCCAGCAAGGTTAAAAGTGAGTCTCAATGTCAGGATCTTTTCCAGAAGAATGCTGACCAGATTCCTAGAGTGAATGAACAGCATGATGATGCTGAAGAATCCACTACATGTTACCAGCTAACTCTCAATAATATTGAAGCAATACATAAACCCGTGGTAAGTATTATAGTGTACAATTATTTCTTTCTTTTGCCCTCTTTCCTTTATGTTTGTTAAAAATTCTGTAACCGTCTAGACAGTTCTTTTCTGCCACATTGTCCCTAATGAGTAGCAACTTTATAATCTGACATCACATTTGATTATAACATATTAAAAGCCAACAATGTTATTTCAGGACTAGAGTGCAGTACATGCAGGCTTCACAATTTGGCACATATCCTCGCATGATTTCAGGGTAAGTTTCTGTGCCCGTAGTAATCGCTCTCTGAGTGCCGAATTTGTAATACCACACACGATCCTATCCTGGACAAGCGGGTCATGCAATGATTCAAAGTTATATGTTTGTGCCAGGACTTTGAGTTCAGTGATGTATCTGTCCAACTGCTCCCCTGGCTCCTGAAATCTCGTGAAGAATTTGTATCTTTCTACAGTTTCATTTTGCTTTGGGTTGCAGTAGGCATCAAAGAGTGTGAAGAGCTCTCCAATTTTCGGGGAAACATCGGCAGCGCCTGCAGCTGGTACCGGTTTTATAGTCTCATATATCTCACGTCCAGTAGTGCCCATAAGATAGAGGCACATTTTTCCTTTAACTTATCATCTTTGTCAGACATTGCCAGTTCTGCATATAGCTTGAATTCTTCTTTCCAGTGTTGCCATCTGCTTGCCAGTTTGGGAGAAGCAAAATCAATCTTCTCTGGTGGGGGAACTTTATCCATACTGTTATTGTAACTCGCGATCTTCTGGCAGAATTTATTTCAGGAATCGTCTGAATGTTAATTTTAATTCTCCAATGTGTACACGGTTTTGTATTGTACCGGTACGTACAGTAACGCGATTGTTTTCTTTTCTTATTTTCACCTCACCAGACTGTTGTTTCACAAGGCTTTACTACTGTATTATCACGGTGCTGCAGTGTGTTCCCCTTCGTTGCATTATGAACTAGTCGAACACAGTTATATCTTACTGTTATAGTTTAGCGTACAATCTGCAGTTCCTTTCTTTGCTTACCACATCACACTGCATTCTACGTTGCGTCTCGGATTACTGTACTGTTTTATCGCATAGTCCTATACATACGATACTGTGTATGCTATTCTAACGGTGCATTCGCATAGCTGAATCTTAGCGAATTGCTGACTAATTCACGGTGATTTTCGGGTGATCAGTCCTTCGAATTTCGCAAGAATGGTCCTCAAAATTATCTTAAGTTTACTTCTGACACCATGTTTCAGTTTGTGGCCGTTGAGCGTGTCGTATAGAGAATATAGGAGGCGATCATTTATTTAGTTACAGACTTGGTTTATTATTGTACTTCAGTAGTCATATTCAATGGAGTGCACAGACTCGTAGTATGTAATATGAAGAGCAAGTACGGTAGCTCATATTGATTAGCTACATAAATGTACTTGTCACACAGTGAGGCTGTAGTTTACAAATCCCGATGATCCAGTTTTGGCAAAGAACACCTTCAATTCTCTTCTCTTATTCTTAGTAACTTAACAGTTGCACTGGAGTGACATGCAATATCAGTTTAACATGTTCCAAACAGTTCAGGAATACATTGGGGTATGTCCTGTAGGTCAGTTTGGGAGGAATCAGCTGAGCTAAACAAAAGTAGTTTTCATCACTTTTCAGAGCCAGAGACGAAAAAACCCTCCCCGCTGACCCTTCTCTGGATGACGTTTCTGCAGGTAGGGCAAGCCAGACCAAGTGGACTGTGATCAGGGATACCAATACAACCTGCAGGAATCATAGATGCACCCAAATTGGTCAAGCTTATCAAAATTGGTGACTGGAAATGTTGTTGCAGACGTAGACCTGGTTACTGCTTACACAGTATTGCTCATAAGTGTATTTACACACTGCACCTTGCATACTGAAATCTCTGAAAATACATCTTTATGGACCTAAAATGATAATTGCATAGAATTTTGTTGTGGTTTATATTGTGACGACTATAAAAAAGTATCATATTGGTATTGAAAAAAAAATTCATCTCTCACTTAAGGTGGCATACTCCAATTAGAGTCTATAGCAGTCCGCTTTATTGTTCTCCTTCAAGAAAAGTGCCAAAAAGCAGCAGGGGAACATCTTTTGTGACCTTTTATCAATCATGATCTAGTTTTTGTGGCTTGCATGTTGAAGAGCATGAATGGAAGTACATGTGGTGAGAAAATTGTGTCAATTGAGGCCATTTCAGACCCCTTTAAGGCCTCCCAGGAGCAGTGTAGGAAAATTGTTTACCACTGAGTGAAGAGGTTTGTTTACAAGTGACAAAAACTTCCGGCTCGGATAGCAAAAAATCTGCATGGTCATGATACGGAAAATTGATGGTGCCATAAAAGGCCAACTTGACAGCTATCCGGTGATGGGTAGCGTTTAGCTAGTGAAAACTTCTATCTAGACTTAGAGACCACATTACTTTTGTGATTTAGTGTGTAAGTCAATGGCGCTTTTAATGGGCGTATGCTACCTGAAGGATTCTTGCCAGGTTTGTTACTGTTTTATTAAGTTTTTATATGGACAAGAGTTCACTCTTGTAGCTACATATTGATTCCAAACACAACCTTTGATTCAAGTCCTACAATTCTTCCATATCAGAAAGACCTATAGGGTCGTCGCCACATCCATTGCTTGTCTCTCTGTGAGCCATCATAGCACTGTGATAGGCCCTTAATAGGGCAAATTAACTAACCTGTTTCCTGTAGATTCTGCAAACATGGTTTGTTGTGACTGAGTTGAAAATATCTCATGTCCTTTATCTGCTGGGTTAATTACTCTCTCATACTCTTCCTTGTCGAGCCTTCTATAAGCAGGTTTGCAAGAGGAATTAGTTGCCATATCTGTATCAGAAGAGCTAGGAATATCACCAGTGCAATTGGCATCAGCTTCAGCAGCTGTTCAAGCAGTAAAGCCAAACTTGTTACCTGGCTTGAAGGTCGTTGCATGCCTATCAAACATGCCTTTCCTTCTACCCATTCTTCTAAATACTAATCAGTTTTTATCCTTAAAATATACCAATTTTCCAGTGACGTATTCACTAGTTTTGTTTGTAAGCATTTATTGGAAGTCTAAGCAGTTGAATAGCTGCACATAGAATGATACAAGACAAGACTTACACTGAGAAACTAGTCAATATGATGGACTGCAACTAGTTTGGAATGTTGTTTGAACAGCGCCCTCATCCTAGATCTGGTCACAGCTAGTACATAGCTCTCCTGAGTATTTTTTGCACCAAAATCTGACAAAATACCTTTTGAAAGCAGTGCCAAAGTAACAAGTAACTTTTTCTCTTTCACTTTAGAGCCACAGCTAAGGGCGCATGCTTACTGGATGCTGGGAGTGATAAAATTTTCAGAGGGATGAAGGCCAACCAAGTTTCCACCAGAGGGGGGTAAGTAGCACCAAACTGAGGGACTGTACTTAAAACACATTGTGTGGACCCAAGAACAATTTAGACATTCAGTAGATGCCTGTCATGCTGATGGAATGACTTCTTATCACACTAGGGAATATGTCAATCATTGGGCTCTGACTTGTTTAAAGTTCAGTACTGTATTATTCATATAGACTGTACAACATGTGTGAGACACCATATGAAGATTCACACAATAGACAGAGATACACAGAAATGATGTAAGTCACAACTTCTCAAACTATCATAAAAAGGAGGTTTAATGTGGAGTTTAAATATCTCAGCTGTTACTTAAGGTGGCATACTCCTATTAGCATCTATATCAACCTGCACAAGTGTTCTCCTTCAGGAAAAGTTCCAAAGAGCAACAGGAGAACATCTTTTTTTATATCTTATCAATTAGGATCTGGTTTTCTTGGTTTGGCTGTTATGGAGCATGAATGGAAGTACAAGTGGTACAAAGATTGGGTCAGTTGAGGCAAGTTTAGACCACTTTAGGCCTCCTGGAGCAGCATATGAACATTGTTTACTGCTGAGTAAAGAGGTTTGTTTACAAGTGAGGAAAATTTCAAGCTCTCATAGCAAACAAAAAGTCTGCACAGTCATGATAAAGAAACTTGAGGTTCAAATGAATGTGATAAATTAATTAGAATAAACCAAAGGCAAATAGAATAAAGGGTAATTTAAACTAAGAAATACTGCACGACGCAACTCTACCTGTGTCTGTTGTTTTGATCTGTGTGTTATTGAGATGTGTAGTAGTACAGTAACGTATGGTATAAGGAGCCACTAATTTCAATGTTAAGCTATAGAACAAGTAAAACCTGAGGAACTGAAGTTGTACATCTGGTGAGTAGTCTACTTTTATACAGTGTAGTGCTGATAGTCGTGATCCATTAATCGCCAGTAGTCGCGATTACACTTTGGAAGTTTGATTAATCGCTCTCAAAACCTAAGTTGCGATTACTGGACTAAAGCTAGCACTACACACAATCTGCTATTGAAAAATAGCCTAACCTATCAAAAACAACACTTAAGCAGTTTGTCAGCAAATATCGCAAACACAGGTTCTTACAATGCTACACTAGAACTGTGCTGTGTTAAAAATCAGTAAGCACCTGTTCAGGTTAGATTCATGCGTTTACTTGTTAGTAATACGATTGTTCTGCAGTGCAGCATTTAGTCCTAGCAATGTTTCATCATTGCGCATAATTGCAAATTCCCAAATTTATTAATCTTTAATGATTGCCAAAGAATTTGTAATTTCTTCAAACATGCATGTTATACAGTATTATTTCATTTCTGGTCAGTGGTTCACATGTATCATATGTCTGATAGAGTGTGTCGATTGCGGTGAAGTTTCATTTCAATGTGTCATAATATGTGCGTGCTATCACGCTAGGCTAAAGCCTAGCCTAGAAGGTGAACGTCCTTCTACAGAAAACTCTTGCATAGTAATCATCACACCGCTACAGGGTGTTGCATCTATTCATTTTTTTTGCTGTGATTAGTGCTAGTAGTTGTAGTAGCCTTGTAGATCCATTCCAAAGTTTTTGATTTACTTTGAAGGATTTTAAGAAATGTTGAATATTGAAATTTGTTGACAGTTTTTGTTTGGTAGATGTTTTAACATGAATTAGACATCACACATTAAGACTTGAAAGAACAAATAGGGACAGTGCACCATGGAAAAAGATTTGTTTGACTGTATTTCTGCAATGTAGAAATGACAGTGATGATGCCATAACTGTAACCGAGTATCGCGAGAAGAGCTATGCGATTAATCAACTACAAAAGTAAGAGTCGACTATCAGCACTAATACTGTGTACCTAGCAGAGCAAAAAGCGACAGTCAGAATTTAAATGCATACATTACAACGTAATATATGTGGTGTAAGAATCAGTTTTATTGAGACCCAGACTGCAATCAGAATAAGGATAGGCCTATATACAGTAACATATTGTAATATTGTATGTATTGGAAAGCTCACACCTTCACAATGTCAGACTAAGATTGGATGGCATGGGCTGATGAAATAAATGCAAAAGTGGCAAAATATACATCAGCCCCAGCAAGTTACACAAAGGGATGCAGGATGTGGACAGGTGCCTACACCATCAGTATGCCAGGGGCACCAGCATATGGCATTATCCGCACAATGCTATCCCTGGCAGCTAAGAGAAGAGCCACATTCCAGCATCTGCTCTTCAAAGTATTAAAGAAATTAACTTTTAAGTACCAAATCATTTCACATCTCCCACATATGCCACAACAGCCTATGTGTGGAGGTGTCACATCCATTGCTTGTGTCTCTGTGAGCCATCATAGCACTGTGACAGGCCCTTAATAAGACTTGCAAATTTACTAACCTGTTTACTGTAGATTTCGTCATATATCAGAGGAGAGTACTGCTTTAGTCAGTGCTCTGTAGAGAGACCTGTTTAGGTGTACTACATCAGAATGATAAGCTGCAGCCATTGTTCTACTGAACCCATTACATGCCTTGCCATCAGCATCAGTTGTGAGGTACATGACCGTACCCATTCTTCATAATAATAATCAGTTTTTTATCCTCAAAGTTCAACAAAATTCCAGTGACCTATTCACTAGTTTGTTTGTATACAAATGCTTAAATGCTTATAAGCATTTATTGGAAGTCTAAGAAGTTGAATAGCTGCACATAGAATGATACAAGACAAGACTTACACTCAGAAACTAGTCAATATGATCTACTACAACGATTTAGGAATGTTGCTTGAACAGCGCCCTCATTCTAGATCTGGTCACAGCTAGTACATAGCTCCCCTGAGTAGTTTTCGCAACAAAATCTGACAAAATACCTTTGAAAAGCAATGCCAAAGTAACAAGTAACTTTTCTCTTTCATTTTAGGGCCAGAGTTTACTCGATACAGGGAGTGATCACATTTTCAGAGGGAAGAACGCCAACTTGCGTCAAGTTTCCACCAGAGGGGGTAAGTAGCACCAACTGAGGGACTGTGCTTAAAACACATTCTGTGGACCCAAGCACAATTTAGACATGCAGTAGATGCCAGCCATGCTGATGGAATGACTTCTAATCACACTAGGGAATATGTCAACCATTGGGAACTCACTTGTTTAAAGTTCAGTACTGTATTATTCATATAGACTGTACAACATGTGTGAGACACCATATGAAGATTCACACAATAGACAGAGATAATCAAAAATGATATAAGTCATTACTTCTGAAACTATCATAAAAAGAGGTTTAAAGTGGATTTTAGAAATGTCAACTGTTACTTAAGCTGGCATACTCCTATTAGCTTCTATATCAATCCGCACCAAGTGTGCTTCTTCAGAAAAAGTTCCAAAAAGCAACAGGAGACATCTTTTTTGATATGTCATCAATCACTGGACTGGTTTATGTTTTTAGTTCTATGTAGCTTGTACTCTCTCTCTGAGTTGTACTCTCCTCCTTCTGTATGCTCTGTCTCTCTTATGGGTCATTCCATGCCAACTCAACAAGGGCCCGACACCCACCGTCTCAGATTTTCACCAAATTCGGTGTGGAGTTTCATAATATAAAGATAAGAATCCACGCCAAATTTTAGCTGAAAATATCAATCGGTTCGTGAGATATCGGCTTTCAAAAATTGGTGAAATTGACCCCAAAAATCCAAAATGGCGGCCATTTTGAATTGACCTAAATTAAAACCCCCGGACTTTTTCTTCAATAACTTCTCTTCTGAGTAAGCTACAGACATGAAACTTGGGATTATAGTAATTTAAAGCATGGAGATCCTCAATATGGACATTAATTTAATGTAGGAGGGTAATAAAGGTAAGTTATGGGGATTTTGAATTTTAATGAATGAAAATTAATTGCCAAAAATTTATTTTCACACCTTCTCATACATATGAAAAATTTTCAATGTGGGACAGCATCTATGAATCTGAAATTTGGCACATTGATAAAGCATATCACAAAGAACTGTTATGCAAAAAATTGTGATGGTACTCTCTCTCTAAATGGAAATATTTTTTTCTGAAGTTGGAGCAAAATGTCGCAAATTTTCACAAATTTTGGCTGAAATTGCTGATATTCGTTATGTACATTCCGCCTTTGGCATAGGTAACAAGATTTTATGTCTGAATTTGCAGATATTGTGGAAGACATGTGACCACTCTTCTAGTTTAGCTAATTTTGAGGAAAATTTACGGTCCCAATTTTTTGTAACAAGTAATTAAAATGGCAGAAAATGAGATAGGGGCCTAATATGGCCCTACTTTGAGGGTACTTTATATTCACAAACAAAGGCATGTTTGAGATTTAATTTGCATAGGATCCTTGTTCAGTGCCAGTTGTACAGGAAAAGTGCCAAAAGAAGGTCAAGCGGGTCGTACGTTTTACGAACAGCGCCCTCAAACTTAAGAAATCTCACTTCTGGCCCTAATTGGGGGTCCAATTTGGGCCTGTGGGTAAATTTCAATATTTCTTTAAACACCATATTCCAGGAGTGTATTAACCATATTTTTAAATACTGAAGTCAAAAGTTTGTGTTTTATTTTTATCTATTCAAATTTACGACTCGAAAATTGCGAAAATCATGCATTTCATATGTATGAAAATGCTTGCACAAGCCGATTTGAGTAGTTCAAATGACAACAACTTCTTAGTTTTAGCATACAGGTGCTTAACAAATAAGAGGGTGGTACACTAGCATATATAGGGACTCCCAATAAAGTGCACTCTCTGGGTCATATGCCCAACGATGCATGAGAACAGCGCCCTCAAAAATCACAATTTACCAATATTTTGGGCTATTTTGGGCATTTCAAGGTCAGAGTTGGTCATAATTAAAAGGGTTTTTCTTGGTTTTCAATACAAAACTAGTAAGACATGTATAGTTATGATGCAAAGAATAAGTTGAAACATCTTTTTGACAGTTTTTTAATGATCAGATGAGCAGCTTAAAGTGGCATATAGGTACAAAATAGCCCAAAATATTGGTAAATTGTGATTTTTGAGGGCGCTGTTCTCATGCATCGTTGGGCATATGACCCAGAAAGTGCACTTTATTGCGAGTCCTTATGCTAGTGTACCACCCTCTTATTTGTTAAGCACCTGTATGCTAAAGCTTAGAAGTTGTTGTTATTTGAACTGCTCAAATCGGCTTGTACAAGCATTTCCATACATATGAAATGCATGATTTTCGCAATTTTCGAGTCGTAAATTTGAATAGATAAAAATAAAATACAAACTTTTGACTTCAGTATTTAAAAATATGGTTAATACACTCCTGGAATATGGTATTTAAAGAAATATTGAAATTAACCCACAGGCCCAAATTGGACCCCCAATTAGGGCCAGAAGTGAGATTTCTTAAGTTTGAGGGCGCTGTTCGTAAAACGTACGACCCGCTTGACCTTCTTTTGGCACTTTTCCTGTACAACTGGCACTGAACAAGGATCCTATGCAAATTAAATCTCAAACATGCCTTTGTTTGTGAATATAAAGTACCCTCAAAGTAGGGCCATATTAGGCCCCTATCTCATTTTCTGCCATTTTAATTACTTGTTACAAAAAATTGGGACCGTAAATTTTCCTCAAAATTAGCTAAACTAGAAGAGTGGTCACATGTCTTCCACAATATCTGCAAATTCAGACATAAAATCTTGTTACCTATGCCAAAGGCGGAATGTACATAACGAATATCAGCAATTTCAGCCAAAATTTGTGAAAATTTGCGACATTTTGCTCCAACTTCAGAAAAAAATATTTCCATTTAGAGAGAGAGTACCATCACAATTTTTTGCATAACAGTTCTTTGTGATATGCTTTATCAATGTGCCAAATTTCAGATTCATAGATGCTGTCCCACATTGAAAATTTTTCATATGTATGAGAAGGTGTGAAAATAAATTTTTGGCAATTAATTTTCATTCATTAAAATTCAAAATCCCCATAACTTACCTTTATTACCCTCCTACATTAAATTAATGTCCATATTGAGGATCTCCATGCTTTAAATTACTATAATCCCAAGTTTCATGTCTGTAGCTTACTCAGAAGAGAAGTTATTGAAGAAAAAGTCCGGGGGTTTTAATTTAGGTCAATTCAAAATGGCCGCCATTTTGGATTTTTGGGGTCAATTTCACCAATTTTTGAAAGCCGATATCTCACGAACCGATTGATATTTTCAGCTAAAATTTGGCGTGGATTCTTATCTTTATATTATGAAACTCCACACCGAATTTGGTGAAAATCTGAGACGGTGGGTGTCGAAATCAAATTTTGCTTGTTGATTTGGCATGGAATGACCCTTATATAGTCTATCATACTGTTGTTTCCTTTGCATCTGTTTCAGAGTCTGGATACATGGACTATTTGAGCTCACCTCTAATCCTGCAGCTTCCATCTTCCTGGCTATGGACTCTTCAGGCCCTTTATTTGTAATGTTTGTGGCACTGTGGTCCCTGTACTGACTGTTGCGTGAAATGTTTGTGCTATGTTTTGGATTGGAAACTCGAAAGCATTATTGACTACCTCTGCTTTTTGAGTGGAAGTCTGAAACTCAGTGGACCATAAACATTTGCTGCAGGAGGGTGTCTCAGGTATTTCATTTACAGTACTGATTTCGCTTAACTCTCGTTGAAATTTGTAAAAGGAAAATAAACAGATTTCTTTGTTTTTTATTGAAATTTGCCGATTTTTATCGAAATTCCACGAATTTTAACGATTGGTGATCTCAGTCATTTTCTACATGGAATTAGCAATGATGCGTGGAAATTCTTTTTTAAACGAAATAGAAGGTCAATATGTGGTAAAGTGAAACGTTTGAAAGCAAGAATATTTACAAAAGCATTCTCAGGCTTGCATGAGTAGTAACACTCAAAGAAACATGTAGTAAAACTGATGGGGGACATTTTCTGACTGAACCCCAAACACATTGACATAAGTCTTAACTTTGCCAGGCTATCTTGGAGGTTGCAGTACAAGCTATGTACCACGAGGCACCCTTCCAGATAAGTTGGAGTGCTGTTTCACCATTAAAATAACAATGAATGGACATAAATAAACTTTGTTTACTTGCAGATTGCGAAAAATAGTTATTCTTAAGAGATGTAAATTTGATTTTTTATTAGAGTTGAAGTATGAAACTTTGTTTCCGAGCGAAAACACATTACTTGAAGCAAAATAAAGATGCCCCGCCCATTCTGCTAGGACGCTTCCATTTTTCAAACATGCGTTTTCTCTTTTTTTTTTTTCTATTTTGTTTAATATAGATTTGGCATGAGACATGTTAATCAGGTTAACTTTGATGGAATAATTTTATACCAGAAGTGGAAAAACTTAACAGTTATTACTTTCATTTCGGATCATTTCCGAACAAGATAACACACTAAGGGTGTGACCGTTTAAACGATTAACTGTTTAACCAGCCGCAAATGCACTATCCGTTTAGGAAATCACAAACCGTATAAACGGAAAATTAAAAAAAAAAAATCAAATACATTTTAAACATGAAAATTATTTAAAAATATGTAAAGAACTGAGTAATGTACTGCAAACTATCAATAAAAAACAGAAAAACGATGTTTTAGGCATGAATAATGTGTTCAATATAACTATAGTAGTAGGCCAATAGTCACAAGCTCATGATAGTGTCGTCAATTCGTTTTCTCAGTTTATATTTGCGACATATATCACCCGTGTACACCGATCAATGGCATGGTGAAATCCCGTGTGAAAATATGTCGACGCCAAAAGACGCAAATGGTCGTTCTAGAAAGTATGGTAATAACATTAACAACACTAGGCCAGTTGGCTCTCTCAGGTCCGCACATATACAGCCATTTTTTCCACACATGGTATTATACTGTGCATGCATTGCGGGCAGGATTGCGGCAAACATAAAAGAATATGAATGAAAATGATAAACCTTACGATATTTTTCACAAATATTGATGCTTAGATAAGTGCTTCCTCACAATCAACGAGCCGCCCCAAAATTCGCTCCGCTTACGTAAAACTTCTATATATATATAACACGTGGGAAAAATTCGAGTTTTTACACACATAATTCCCACTGACATTGGTCATAGAACATAAGTAGGTCATTGACATTTGAACTTGCCCAAGTTCATCGCACCATGGGAACGACACAACACATTGAACATGATGTTACATTCTTCCACCATCTGGACGCCGAGTGTAAATTTTGGTGTAATATGCAAATTATGAATGGTACTACGCTGCGCGGTTAAAATTTAACCTATTGCGACACCAATTTTGGGAAGCTGTTGTTGAAGAAACTTTTGTATCAAATGTAAAGTACTGTATCATGTATGTGACACAAGAGAAAGAAAATGAAATCGGAGGCTGCTACAACCCATCGCAAAACACGTGCGTGCGTAATTTGTTTTCTAAACATGACTTTTAATGAGTAAGCAGGAAAGGTGGGTAAGTTTGCTAAGTTAGGCGAGTTTTTGTTTAAAATCTTGTGATAGATAGACAAATATATTGTTTTTTTTCTTCAAAAGTTACGATGTTGCCGAAGGCCGAGTTATATAAATTCAGTGATCTGAGCTTCTGAAGACCACGATATACTGATCAGGTGTGTTATTCTTTTCATCAATTATTACACGTAATGTTCGCAATATTATTGGGCCTAATTAGTAATTAACATACATTGATCGTTGTCTTGTTGCCTGAATTGCTACTTTTTTGAAAAAAAAAACCCTTAATTATTGTACTCATAATGTCCTATTTTCATTAAAAGTTGAGTGACATTACGTCGAAAAAGCCGCAATCGGGAAACAGCGATTAAAAGTTTAACCTACCGGCAGGTTATACGGTTAAATGGTTAGTGAAATATCCGTTAGGTCACACCCTTATAACACACAAAAAAAAACGACTTTATTGAATGAAAATATACTGAAAACCATATCGCAAAAACACAAAATCGCCTATAACTCGAAAACGGAAGGAGATATCGACTTTTGTCAGCTGTGTAGGGATTTCCTAAACCGAATTTTGATGCGCTCTATCCACCTGTGTCCAGTGTTCGACTTATGGCCAAAAAATTGCATAGCAACAAATTTCGACAATTGCTATACAATATTTTTGTTGCATAGCAGTTCCCCAATATTAAATAGCAGTTTTGAAATTACCACAAAACGGACCAAATGTTGGCGATCAATGTATTAACTAGAAAATGTTTGTTTATTATTATTATTTATACTAGTGTTGCTACGATAATCGTTTTCAATATCGGTATCGTCCGATATTTGCAATATCGGCAGCATATCGGTATCGGTGAAATTTTGCCTAATTGCCGATAACAGCAAACCGATATTGAACTTTTCTTTCTAACAGCAGAGCTACTTATTTATACTTGCAATGATTTGTTAATCTGCCCATGGAGCTATAAACAGTTTATAGCTCCATGATCTGCCCAAGACGTTCCATTTCTTTAGCGTCAGTTAAACTCAGATTCATTTTCGATTAATATCCATGGAAACCTGACTCTCCGTAACGTCTAAAAACACGTCTACGGCGCGCGAATATAACCAATGACCTTCGTGAACCTTGGCCTACACACAGCATTAGTGCAGCATATATACACTGTACTAACCATTCATTTCCTCAAAGGCCTCCGTGAAAACCTTGAACATGATACAGTAACTGCACAGTTCAGCAGTGTTGGAAAACCTTATTCAATTTCCCGCGAACACACTGCCGATTTCCCGCCGGTGTTCGCCTGCCTAGCACGCGTAACGTGCGAGCATAAAGGCGTGGTGTCCAGGGGCCCGTCTTAGGGCTATGGTGGGGTCATGGGGTAGAACCCCTCGTGGGGATCCTGGGGGCGAAAGCCCCCGAAAATTGTCATTTTTTGCGATGAAAAAATTTGCAGTTGAGGATTCAAAATACTGACAACTTTTTTATTTAAATTGTCACGAAACTGATGAAAATTTTAAAATGACAAGTTAAAGTAGCTATATTATGTTATAAAATGAAAAGAGATTTAATCTGTCTTTCAATCTTTAGAAAGTGCAACTTACAAAACTTCCGATATTATGAAACAAACAACGTTCAGCAAAGCCCCGTTTCTAGACTGCCTAACAATGAATAGCGTGCACTATGCGTACATTTTTATAACTGCAGTGTTTAACCCTATACCCAACTACTGTACCACGGTACATGTGCTGCGAATTTGCCCAGGTACCTTCCCAACAACTGTGAGCTCATCCCCTGTGTAACACCTGCTTGTTAACATTTTTTTGGCACGTTGCCAGGGAACCTTTTAGTTAAGTGAGATCCGTAACCGCCGAGGTGGTTAGGCTATTTGCTTTACACTTAACTATGGTAGGATATTATTTTTTCAGTTTTTTTTTTCGCTATACGGTCAAGTGAATAAGTTGTTCATTGAGTATAAACTCAATAAATTATAACTTCCTCATTGTGATCGACAGTTCGTAAGTTAAGGTTTGAGTGTTTGCTCCCAAATCTGACTAGGAATTTGTATCGCACAAATCGGCACAATGTGCGATGCTGATTTGGAAACGTCTCGCAAGTTTGTCATTTTGGATCGCATTTTGCGATGCGATACCGGAAAAATCGAACACTGCCTGTGTCATTTATGAGCTTCTCTGATGTAAGCTGCAGTACGTAATTTCTCTGTACCAGTTCCGCGAAATTTATTTACGCAGTAAACATTGTTCATTATGTTTTCTTTCACAACGAATATTCAAACTTGTGCTCCACACGCTTCACAGATATTGTTTTATGTCGTTCATTTTCAATTCTAGTTTAAAATTACATTTTCGAACGATGCATTGCATGCCTTGTCAAACATTCCTGATTAGTAAAACTAAGGAAGGATATTTGATTGATATGATTTTATGAGCTGTTCCACTTGAAAAATGATAAAATCGAAAAACAAAACATTTACTTCTCATGTGACGCATACCGGGAGACTCATAAAAACCCCCTTCTCATTAAATTAAATTTACATGCCGTCAGGCCAGTTGAAAGCCCTCCCCAGTAATGTTCGATCAGCTCTTCCCAATATACAATACTCAAATAAGCAATGAAAATATATTCATTTTCCACAGGTTTCTCCCCAACTTGGGCCCAAGCCACTGCTTTATTTTCTTAGTAGTCATGGAAACAATTGTTTGCAACTCTTTTGCTGGCCAGGTGTTTTCAAGTTTTATTAATAGCACAGCTTCTGATTGGTTTATTCAAGATAAACTTTCTATCCCTGCTGGATTGTTCTACTTATATATATATATATGAATGAATATTTGGTTTTCAATTAACTTAGTTACAGGTAACATCCATTCCATTATGAACAGTAGGGGCAAAATAATGTTTGCTTCTAGAGTAAGCCAGCCAAAGGTTCTGCAGGGCTAAACCCCCCCCCCCCTGAAGATAAATACTATGCTAATTAACAGATGGTAGGCGTGAATTTGACAAAGCCAGGTTTATGATTGGACTAGGCCTCTCAAAAAAGTTTGGTCGCTGGGGATATCCAGGGTAGGGAATGCACATGTAACCAGCATACTGTAGGTGGCCCAGACCCAGGCTGCGACCTTAATTACCAGGGCAGTCCATCTGCATTCGCGGGCAACTTACAGTAGCTGGGTTAGGGGGAAAGTAACAGGATGTTTTTTATTTTGCGTGCATTGAAGCCAGGGGGAGATTTTTTGGTTTGAAAGTGAGTGCGGTAAACGGTACTGTAGTACGTCAAGTAACACAGGAATTTATTGGAAAAAAAGATCTCTTTGATATCCAGCTACGACTGTTTCATTGTGTAAATTTTTTTTTTATTTCTTGTTTTTCTGACGCTGCGTTCATTGGTGAGTTACTTAAACTTATCTTAGTTTAATACTAGCCTATAAATTAAGTACTTGTTACGATCGACCAAGACCAGTTTTTATTATCCTAGCCAAATAATTTTTCAAACACCTAGTACAGAACTTACTCTGTCTTATATACAATCAAACTTTTGCAACGTTTGTAATATTCCTCGGCCACTTCTGGTATAGTCTGAAAACGGCTCTAGTTACACTAAGGATTCAACGTAGGTCACAACCTTGATATGTCTAGAATTGCCTTTGCCGTTGTTGATCGCGATAACTTTCGTGGAAATTTCGTTGAAACTATGTTGACAACCGTGCCTGCAGTGGTCTAAATCTTAATGAAATTATTTGTTTTTTATCAATTTTCAACTTTTTTTATCGATTTTCAACTTTTTTTATCGATCGTTGATTTTTTTTCAACGGGAGTTAAGCGAAATCAGTACTGTAGTTGTGTGCTGTCAGTGTGGGATATTAGCAAAGGTCTCTTTGTGGCATTTGGCATGAATGGAAATGTGTACTTCCTGCCCCTCTTGCATACAAATGAATGCTTTGGGCAATGTGAATGATTTCCAATGTAGCACTTTGCAAGGCAGTCTTAACATGTTGATAAAGCCTTCACAACTTTGCAGTGGTCGTATTTGAGGGCTTTAATTCCTGCAAGTAGTCACCTCTGCCAGTACAAGGCAGGTCAAGTCCTCTGCAATGCACTTTTGTATCAAGTGCTTCCTAGTTACAGTTTGTGCAGGTAACATATCAGAGGAGAGTACTGCTTTAGTCAGTGCTCTGCGGAGTGACTTGAGTAGGTGAACTTGGTCTAACAGCATATGGTTCTCTGTTTCAGAATGAGTAGCTGCAGCCATTGTACCAGTGAACCCTTTACATGCCTTGCCATCAGCATCAGTTGTTAGGCACTTCTCCTTTAGTGGGTTCTTACCAGTAAGTAATATGGATGCACAAATCTTTCCACCATTCTGTTCATCTTTGACATTGGCATCTTATTGAACAGCCCTCATTGCCTGGAAATTGCAACTTGTGACTCCTTCTTCTATTCATTTCACCAATTAAGGTACAGTTGTTACTGTGATTGTAATCAAAATTAAATTTATCCATGGTGACATTCTCAACAATTATATCTCTGTATTGGCTTGCACGAACAAATGGAGTCTTACTTTTTGCATTACGCAGACAGGTATGATATTGACGATCATATTCTGCAAAAATTGGAGAGTCTTTTGAGAGGCCATGCAGTTGCAGTGTCTTCTTTATACACCCCTTTTCTGACATATCATTTTCATTCATTTCTTTGATTGCAGGTCCAAACTGGTTGGCTGACTTTTGTAGTGTTCTGACAGCGGGACTGGGAAGAGAGATGCTGCTGAGCAATCTATGAGCTGCACTTGAACTGATCTACATCTGATGCAAGCCTAACTGCCGTGCAATGTTTAGCTCTGTGGGATTCTTGCCAGGTTTGCTTCTTGGTTTAAACCTTTGTAGATGGGCAAGAGCTTACAGTACCTTTGTATCTTCAGAGAATGCATCCAAACACAACCTTTGAGCCAAGTCCCACAAATTCTTCATATCTAAGTTTTCAAGAGGAATAGGTGCCACATCAGAAGGGGTAGGCATGTCACCAGTGCGGTTGGCATCAGCTGTACGAGCTGTAAAACCGAACCTGTGACCTGGCTTCAATGTTGTTGCACGCCTACCAAACATATCTTTCCCTTTACCCATTAAAATATAACAATTTCCTAGTGACCTATTCAGTGGCGTCTTTCGCGACTGACTGGACTTTTGATCTGAACTTTTTTTTGATACATTTTTCTCCACTGGCGCTCACTTCACAAAGTTATTAGCCTCCCCAACCAAATGTTTTTTACCTACTGAAAGAAAGATAATTTGCAATGTGTTTTTCAATGGTTAAACTGATATTATTATTACCATAAACATTGTATTGACTTCCCCAATAATTCTAACCAATATGGAAGGGTAATAACACAGCATATGATTGTATGTTATTGGCATGCGATGTAAAAACCGGTGCATGACTATATGATATGCACATTGACATGTGTAACACACGAAACGTAAACAATTTTGGTTATATTTTTCCCAAATCAGCCCCCCAAATCATATTGGGCCCCTACGCCTATGACGGTAGTTCTATTAGGCATTTTTTTGGAGTATTCAAAATCATACCAAGTTTTGTGTGGTGGAGTATAAGAATCGCGAGATACAATTTATGAAAGTGGCAAGACAAACGTGGTAAATATGACTGATTAAAGGCCAATTTTGACCGAAATTTTTCAATTTTTAGGTCATTCACAATCACAGGAATATATGAATAGGCCTAGATAAACTGTAGTGCGACAGTCGGAAATTCCAACTGTCGCACTCCAATTTTCCAACTATCGTCAGTTTTATGACGTGCAGGGATGAGACACCCCCCACACCCACCCCCCCCTCTAGCCACGTCCCTGGGTGTAAGTCACAACTTCTCAAACAATCATTAAAAGAGGTTTAATGTGGAGTCTAAAAAATTTCAATTGTAGTTAAGATGGCATAATCCTATTAGCATTTACATCAATCCACCATAAGTGTTCTCATTCAGAAAAAGCAACAGGAGAACAACTTTCTTGATATGTTATCAATTAGGGTCTGGTGTTTTCTTGGCAGGGATGTTAAGGAGCATGATAGAGAGTACAAGTGATACAAAAATTTGGTCAGTTAAGTAAGTTTAGACCAATTTAGGCCTCCCTGGAACAGCATACAAAAATTGATTTCTGCTGAGTAAAGAGGTTTGTTTACAAGTGAGGAAAACGTCAGTCTCTCATAGTAAACAAGCAATCTGCATGGTTATGATATAGAAAATTGAGGGTGCTATGAATGGCCAACTTGTCAGCTATCCAGTTATTGGTTGCATTAAGCTTGTGAGAGCTAAATAGATTAAGGGATCACATTACTTTTTGATTTAGTGTGTATTGGGGCATTTAATAGGTGTATACTACCACAGACCCTTTTATCATGCCGACTAGTATTCAGCAATTGGTTGAGCAATATTGTGTGTCTATGTGTAGGACATTTTATTTGACCGCATAAGAATCATAAACATTTTCAGAAGTCCAACACCTGTTAACAAACAATTTAATAACTTGTTAGTACTTTTATTTTACCATCATTTGGTCAGCATAGAATGCCATTAGTTGAATCACAGAAACTATATTTGATAAGTTGAAACTATGAACAATCAACAGTGTGTTTTGTTTGTTTTCTATCAAAATAGGAATTAATGGCCAAAGAAGTTCAAAATTCCAAGGCTGCTACTAGTGCTTGAGGGAAGACTAAAAGCAGAAAGAATGCCTAATGACAGAGAAAGAAGACATATTATACAGACACTGTGTGACTACATGGTAGGATATACATGGCTAAAATAGGTAAACAGTTTAATACTGTAAACTCACACTATATCATTGCCAAACAGCTCTAATAATCACGAGGAGCGATTTAATGCTGCAACGTTACGCTGGATTAACTATCTCAAGACCTGACTTGCATTCGACAGATACTAATAGTGGGCCCAACTTACAATAAAGTGAGCCTAACAAGTAACTTTGAAACACTTCTTAAGTTCAGGCTCAACCTTGAAACTAATTTTTCCCGATGACCTTCGAAACTTGTTTTGCGACAAGCTCTGCTAACCTTTCAAACAGAGACAAAAAAATCATATATGCTCACGCTCGAAATGATGCTGATTTAATACTTGCGCGCAGATTCCTCAACATCATGTGTATTTACTGCGTTACAAGCGGGGCCCTGTGTGGGTGAAAGTGATTTGTATGTGCTTCCTCGTGCACTGCTGACAGCCACCTGGTTCATACATTTGTATACTCCCACCTACAAAAACCAGTGTCTAATATTTATAATATATATATGTTTATGAGCTTGCCGAATGTTACAACATCATACAGAAAGCCATGCCGGACAAAATTATATTTAATGATTATAGTAACATATACATTAGTTACTGTTTATAAATATATGATATGCAAATATGTCATGCATAACCTATATACACGAGGTGTATGAGTAATCTGAATATAATACGGCATTACTTGTATATATTATTATATTTAATGATTATAGTAACATATACATTAGTTACTATTTATAAATATATGATATGCAAATATGTCATGCATAACCTATATACACGAGGTGTATGAGTAATCTGAATATAATACGGCATTACTTGTATATATATATATATATATATATATATATATATACATATATATATATATATACTGCATATGCTGTGTATATATATATATATATATATCTATATATAGATCTATATATATTAAAGATATATATTTATATATATATCTATATATATATATATATATATATATATATATATATATATATATTATAGATATATATATATATTGTAATAAACGTTAACTATTTCGAGTCCATCGCTGCTCGGAGTTCAGCGATCGTCAGGCCTACTGATCCGTAATAAAGTATGGGTTGCTATTCCACGAACTACCATTTGGGTTTGACACGGCTGGGTGGTTTCCTTTTGTGTCTGTTGCCATGTCTACAGGTAGAGATGAGCTCGCTTCTCTAGTTGAGCGTGTTGCCTTTGAGGGTGGTAATTTGGAGCTTTTCTTTGCAAAGATTGCATAGACCAGACTGCCGCTTGTGCGTTTGGACTGTGACACAATTTCCCAGTGTATTGAATATTCAGCTTTTTTCTCCTTGAGTTGCCAGTTGTGTTTAGAGAGTTCCGTTTCTTTCTTATATCGGTCATGTTGGAATGATTTGGTGTGGTTGTTGTATCTCTTCTTAAATTCTCCGCTCGCGAGGCCTATGTATGATGCGTCGTCGGTTCCTGACGTGACGGTGGCTTTGTAAATGACGTCATTAACCAAGCAGTTGCCGCGAAGTGGGCAACTGTCTACTTCTCGGCAGTTGCATGTCTTTTCCTGGGGGGTTGGCTCGTTTCTTGCATGACCTTTGAGTTGTGTGACTTGATGATCTGTTGCATGTTTCTCATACAGCTGTAACTTTATTTTGAATGTTGATCTGTTGAAGATTTTGTGTAGCTTGTTGGTCTGTGGGAATTGCTTGTTGATGAGTTTTAGGAAGTCCGCCGCAAAGTTGGTCTTTACGTTTTTGCTGTATGTGGGGTTGTACCATGTGATTTTTCTTGACCTGCGTTTCTTGTTCTGTTTGGTGTTTTTGTTTTCCTTGTTTTGGTATTTGATAGTATAGTTGTATCCAGCTGACCGGAGGGCATGATTGTAGGTGGGTGCTGCTTTCTTGAATGTGTCCTGGTTAGATGATAGACCAGAGACTGTTCTTTCGATGGCTGGCGGTATGTTCTTTATTATTCCGGGCGGGTGGTTCGAGTGTTGGCTTACTGTATGTAGATTGGTTCGTTGTTTGGTTTTCTGTAGGGCTGGTACTCGCTGGTATTCATGTTCAAAGTGACGTCAAGGAAGTTGACTGTTTTCAAGTTCGTTTGGACAGTGATTTTTAGTCCACATGTATGAACGATCTTGATTAGGGCTTTTTCGTATTCTGTCTGCTTTGCTGCCTGAGCATGACCTCATTACTGGTAGCCCATCGTCCCTGTATAGTCCCAAACCAGTGATATCGGGGTTTTTCTCCAGTTGGTTCAAAATGAATATTCCCACCAATTTACAAACTTCCGCTTTGTCAAATGCACCCATTGAGACGTGGAATTGGTTACCCATGTCTCTCTTCTCTTTTGCCCTTGTGATCGTGAAGGAGAGATCGCCTTGCGTGCATGATAGTCTTGTATTCAGTATCACTGATTCTGGTGTATGCTTTGGCCCATGCTAGACATTTGTGTATGAGATCCTTGCTTATTGAAGGGTAAGAATCAACAATATCGAAGACCAGAAAGGTGAGACTGCTCTTTTCCTGTATATTTTTAATCCATTCCAGTACGCTTGTGGTATGTTTGCATTTATGTGGTCAAGCATGGCCTTGCTCACTCGTCCCATTTCAGGTTTTTTTTGTGTTTATTAGCCTGCATTTTGTGTTATCTTGAAAAATTTCTTTGTGGTCCTTGATCGTCACGAAAGCCGTTTTGGGTCCAGTTTTATTTATTCGGTTACCTATTTTTAGTTTGTCAGCTAGACTTGTGTTTCATTGTCTATTTCGGTGGCGGTGTTGCGGTCCGCATATTTGTATTTCTGAGATATGTTTACAGTTAGCAACCCACCGTATTTGGCGGGGTCCATCTTGTACATGTTCCTGGTTTTGTCCGCCTCTACGAAGATTTCTTTAGAGGATGTGATGTTTTCTATGTCCTTCTTGAGGTTGGACAGGAGCTTCTCCGGCTCTTCCTTGAACTTAGTGTTCTCGACCATTTCCAGCATATTGGACTCGAATGAGACCAACTCCGGGATTTGTGGTGGGACGCATCTCGATTTTAGCCGGTATGCATCGGTGGTGGCGGTGTTGTCCTCGTCACGGCTGGTGTCACTCGTTTCCGCATCGGTGTCAGTGTCGGCCAGGATAAATAATGCTCTCCATCGCATCCGTTTATCAGCTTCTCTGTCATCTCTAGCAGTCTTTTCAAGTATTCTCTAGTTGATGGCAAAGGAATGTTCTTGCCCGAGTAGTTCATGTTGTATCGTTCCATACTATGCTGTAAAAGCATGTACTGCTGTTAGTAAGTAGAGTGCTCAACCGAGGTTCAGGAGCCAAACTATAAAATATAGCTAAAATACTATCAACGGTGAGAGGGCTCAATACCGAAGTAGAGCATGATATATATTGATATATATATATTGTAATAAACATTAAATTATTAAGAGTCCATTGCTAATCAGAGTTTCGCTCTTGTACAAGTAGTTGTACAGCAATCGTCAGGCGTACTGATCTGTAATAAAGTATGGGTCGCTATTCCACGAACTACCATACAAATATATATATATATATATTTTTGAAAACAAAAGTCGATAATAAGTAGTTTTTTATATAAACAGTATCAGTAAATGGAGCAACAATAAGCTGTAACAGAAACAAACAGGGTAGGATGCAGAGATATTTGTATATTGAAAGCTTTTATTTAATGCAGTTTGGTGCCTTGAATCAGCAATTGCAGTTTTTACCTAAGTACCCAGTTTATTAATGTACTCTCATTAAGAATCCGGAGGGGCACAGCCACTATTTCGAGGGAGAGAATTAGAAATTGTCTTTGATTTTCATTGAGATAGCAGGGGCACTATGGCAACTTTGTAGTTTTAGTAGGAAAACAAGGCTATTTACATACACTTGTGAAAAGGCACCAAGGGGCATGGTTTCCAGAGTGAGAAAAAACATGTAGAATAGACAGAATTTTAAGAGCAACTTTTTTTCAGTGGTTTTTTGAAAACTGTACATCAAGACCTTAACATTTCCTGCAGCTGCTCAATATTTACTGGTTCTTGGCACAAATTTTGCTGGAGTTTTGGACAATCTTAGAGCCCTGACTTAGATGATAAAGTTGTAGGATGATCAAGAGGGCACCTAAGGCATTGAAAGGGTTAAAAGGCATACCGCAGTTGTTGCTATCAGTGATGGATGATTTTTAAGCTCATTACCGCAAGAGGTATTTTGCCATCCACCTGCTTCCTGACGTACATATTCTTACGTTCATTGAGTGTGTTTTGTTTGTTCTTCTTTCACCCTCTGTCTGTCTACATTGTTGGTTCTCTTTTCTTTCATCTTCCGCTGCAGTTTATTCTCCCCACAAAAAGTGGCTATAGAAAATTTAGGAGATACGGCTCAGTCCGAGTACAAGCATGGCTCATCTCTGAACACGAAGTCCAGTGGTAGCGATAGTTACAGGGACATTTTAACCAGTCATAAGTAAGTTTCACTCTCTAAACATGTTTTATTTTAAGCAAGGTTTTGTCAGCTGGCAACATATTATCTATGTTTTATTCTTTTGTAAAACAATTCAAAAATAAGAAACTGACTGGGAAAAGTAAATGCAATGTATTGAGACAAGTTATTGGATAATCCCAAACTGAATGTTTACTTACCATAAATGTAACTTGTTGAAAGGTAACGCTGTGTCTTGGTAACGACATTTTAAACTATCTCAAGTTGTAAAGGATTGGAAAGGTTAATAGAACTCGATTTGGGGTGGGGGTGAGTGGAGGAGGGGTGGGCGGCTAAAATAAGCTGCTTAAACGATATAATTTTTAAATTTACAATATAAACAGTTGACTGTACTGAAAACTGCACAGTGCATTTTAAAGTAGACCACTATCTATTTCTTGCTGTAAAGCAGAACTGTTTGTGACCTTGTGTTGAGTTTGTTTTGATCTCATCTCCCTTCATGTAATGAATAGGGAGATGAGATATTGTACTTCACCCCACATCAAAAATGTGAGTAAGTGAGTGTGGGTGTGTATGTCTGTGTGCGTGAGTGAGTGAGCAAAACAACTCCTCCTAGACCTCAAGTCCTGTCGAGTTCAAGCTTGGTGGGTGGGTGCCTGACCATGTTAACTCATGCCTGTGTGATTGATGACGTCAAAGAGGTCGAAGGTCAAGAAATCTAAAAATTAGTTTACATGGCTTGTGTATTCCTATCTAGTAATTTTCTTTCATACTCTTTTATGGACAGAACCACCTATGGTGTCCACCATGGAACAGCTCCCTGACTTAAATTTGGGAGAGACTTGGGAAGATGATGAAACATCAGACAGAGACAATAAATTGGAATCCCAAGCCCCTGTAGCTGATTCAGATCCCTTCTCTAGTCTCATTATGGACATGAAAGCCTCCATCTCACCTCTCGAGTTAAGTACAGTCTAACTCTTACCAGATCAGGGAAGGCTTACCAGACGATAACCTCCTGAAGGCAAAAGAAGACAGAAAAGTTTGTTCCAATTCTGGTAGCGACGTGCCGAACGCTTCATCAATCCAAAATGACAAGCTGATGGAAGTTTCCCCCGAAGGGATTAGAAATAGGACTAAAGTTGAAGAAGAATCGGGAAGTGATTCGATCCAGCTACCAGAAAGACCTGCCGGTCTCAAACTTTCAGGATCACAAACTTTTTGAGCCACCGATGTTGCAGCTTCTTAAAAGATATATTTATTATTATTATTTGTTTCATCATTCATTTGGGCTTATTCGAATAGAGTACTCCCTATCTATATGTACATATATATATGTAAATATATATATATATATATATATATATATAAACTGTATATATATATATATATATAAACTGTATATATATGTAAGCTTTTCTACTTCTTTTTTTTGTATCACCATGTGTGTAAATATTGAAGCACTAAGATATGCAGTATTTTTTCCTTGAAATAGCAAGAGATATAATAGGGAACACTGTTATGGAAGCTGTACTTAAAACTCTTGAAAAAACTGCTCTCCTAAATTTTAGGAATAGTTTGGCAGAATTTTTTTCTGGGGAAATCTATCTTTATTTCATGCATAGTCTTGAATACTTCTGCAATACCATAAGACCATCTCTGCCCTGCACCTAAAAATACTGGGTTTTTTATTCTCTCTTGCATGTTTTCAAAAGTGCCCTTGTCAAGGGTATCATGTTGAAAATTTTCTCATATTTACAGATGGAAATAATGAAGTTATGTCAATTGAGGTCATCAGCGGCCAAAATACAAAAACCTTGTAGTCTAGTTTAGTGAATATCTGTAGCATCGGTAAAATGTCATAATTAGGTGGTAGGTCCCCCTCACTGAGCATTACACTTTGAGCAGTTCTGTTAAGAGGTCAAATGTAAATTGGAGTCATCAGCTGCCAAAAGCCTGAAATCATTGTCGACATCAAAATCAAAGCTGCGATTATCCTTATGCTCAGAAATGTACAAGAACTGAATGTTCTATGCAGAGGTCAAAGGTCACTTAGGGTCAAATTCTGACCACCTTGATCAGGCGCGTATCCAGGGGGGGCGTTGGGAGCGTGCACCCCCCAGGTAAGAAATAGAGGCGAGAAAAAAAAGAGAGAAGAAAAAAGGGAAAAAGAGGGGAAAGAAGGGGAGGAAGGAAGGGAAAAGAAAAAGAAGAAATAGAGGAAAAGGAGAAAAGGAGGGAGTAGAAAAAAAGGGCAAGCAACTGGGAAGAGAAAAAAGAACAGTGACATAATTACAGGGCTGATCCCTATTATACACAAAGGGTAGCCAGTGACGGATCGATGATTTTGGAAGGGGTGTGCGCCTCACCCTACCCCTTACACCGGCAACTCCATTTTGACGTTTTCAAATTTCCTCTCTCACTAATATATATATATATATATATATTAGTGAGAGAGGAAATTTGAAAACGTCAAAATATAATATAATATATATAATATATATATATATATAATATATATATATATATATATATATATATATATAATATATATATATATATATATATATATATATATATATATGTATATAGATATATGTATATATATATATATATATATATATATAAACAATTGTACAATTGTGCTATGAAACCAACTGTGGCTGGTCTCGAACTCGACCGAGTCGTCGGGAACATGATGCATTTCGGTATTAGACCAGGATCTATATGCGAACTGCACTAGACATATGTCCTTCGATGCAACACTGCCATCCAGAGATAAAATGTTATACTCCGACCTGAATGCTAATTGTAACCCTTAACCTCGTACCGTAACTCATACAATGAATCTAAAAATAAATTCCGCATGTGATTGGAGAATTGAGCACATCTCCTGTGAATATCATGTAGTGCGTGGGGGGGGGGGGGCAAGCGGACGCACCTATCACTTCTTGAGATTGTTCCAATCTGCGTGAAAATGCCCCACCACCCATAACCCCTACGCCCCACCCCTCTTATCGCTTCCCGATGGGTTACAAAACTTAAACAATAACCTTCGCCCGTAGTACCAAAACCTTGACAAAATCCGGCAACACACCACTTCATCGATAGATAATGAGTCTAGTGATCGGGCTGTGTATTAGTGATGCTAGAGGTCGTGCATATGGCAAGCCCTTTTAACATTTACCTCGCAATTAGACTTAAGTCGAGTACATTTCACTTAAGTGGAATACATTCTACTTAAGTGAAATGTTATTCCACTTAAGTAAAATGTATTCCACTTAGGTGGAATTCAATATCCCTTAAGTAGAATTCCATTTCTCTTAAGTGGAAATGGACATTTCTATTTCACTTAAGTGGATATGCCTCCCACTTAAGTGGAATTGTATTTCACTTTAGTGGAAATGCATTCCACTTAAGTGGAATTGTACTTCACGTAAGTGGAATACATTTCCACTTAAGTGGAATAACATTTCACTTAAGCTAAATAGCCCATCTATTTCACTTAAGTGGAATACAATTTCACTTAAGTGGAATAATATCTTTTGCTCGTCAATTTCACTTAAGTGGAATTCTATTCTGCTTAAGTAAAATACAATTCCACTTAAGTGGAAGTGTTGATATGTGGCTTATATATAAATACAATTTAGGGTAATGTTCGTCGTAACGCATTCAATTGCTCATCACATATGATGATGTAGTCGATCCTCGTTGCACGTGTACATCATGGCTATGGCTAATCATTCACATCTAAACATTGCTGGAATGCGATCAAATAATTGTTGTTGTTAGAGACAATTCGAAGTGTTGTATCCTCACTTGCACAGGGGAACAATCAGTATCATGCACAACAGAAGCGACTTACATCTTGTTAAAGTAACATAGGCAGTATTCATAACTTTTTAGATAGTGAAACTTTTGACGAAATAAAAGATTCCATCCAAAATCAAAAAAAAAAGTAATATACGTTCTCTTGCCCTTGTCAATGCGTTTTCGGCTGTAGCTCCAACCACTTGTAATGTATTTGCCATGGCTTTATTTTGGTAATGGTATTCGTCAGGTACCAGGTCAGGTACGTACGTACTCACCTTGCACGGATGTTAAGTACTAGCTGGATCCCGATGGACAGCCGATATTCATTGTGCACATATCGACACCACGTACGTACACGTATCGCGGCAAGTTGTTTATAATGGCGCGCAAAGGCATGGGCAAAGTTTGGCGTTGAATGTACTAGCCAATCACATTCCACTTAAGTGGAATAGACTAGCCAATCACTGTTCACTTAAGTGAAATAGACTATATCCAATCTCATTTCACTTAAATGGAATGCATTTCCACTTAAGTGGAATTGTATTCCACTTAAGTGAAATAGAAAGGACATTCCACTTAAGTGGAATTGTATCCACTTAAGTAGAATACAATTCCACTTAAGTGAAATGCATTTCCACTTAAGTGAAATACAATCCCCTTAAGTGAAATAGATTTAGCTTAAGTATGATGCAGTGACAAGTTGATGAATTCAGCTTAAGTAAAATACAATTAAGCTTAAGTGGAATGGTATTCCACTTAAGTGAAATAGAATTCCACGTAAGTTAAATAGTATTCTGCTTAAGTGATATTGAATTCCACTTAAGTGAAATGTATTCGACTTAAGTCGAATTGCGAGGTAAATGTTAAAACGGCTTGCCATACGTGCACTGACCTATATGGAGTGTAACCACTCCCGATTTTGCAATTTCCCAAGATCAGGCCCGAAAAATCCCAAGAAATACCAAGAACACTGTGCTGTATGGATTTCTAGCAATATCCAGCGATATCTAGGGATGAATATCCCAAGATCTTACCTAAACTGAAGGCAGATAGAGAATCGAAACCTTCAGTGTACTGAACTTGAAACTGCGTCTTTCGAAATGAAAAGAATGTGGGGAATTGCACAATAAACAAATCAAAGTTATTTATTTCAGTCTCATATTTCAATTATTCGAATTTGTTAAGCAAACAGCAGATATCATATCATATAAGTGAGCATGAAAATGGCGTTCCAGGATGAACAGCCTTCAAACCATGGGCGCAGATCCTGGTGCGGACAGCGGGACGCGTCCCCATCAACTTTTTCAGTAGTGGGGACATGATATACCGTGTCCCCACCAATTTGTCTTGACCAATAGCTGCATTTCAAGTTCCCCTGTATTGAACTTTGGCGCAGTTAGATCCAGCCCAGCCCCCCGGTTCCTACGCCCTTGCTAACCACTGCGTCACAGCAACTGTTGAGAAATAATGCTAATTTTTTCTTCAAAATGGAACGGAGGGTGATGTTCAAAATGCTGTACTTGTAAACAGGATAACTCAACACGTACACCTTTATTGAACTTCATATTTCAAATAGTCTTAAAATTGGCATTATTTCAGTGAATAATACTACATGACTCTAGGTTTGGCAGTAACTTGTGAAAATGTTTCATAGTGAAAATAAAACAATGTCATGTAACTCATTATTTATTAAAGGGGTGGCAGAGCTGCTTTTCTTGCTCAAATTGATCAAAGAATATGCCCATGTGCTCATACATAGAGCATCTGTATGTCTTTATTTCACATAGGAAGACTGTTCTCTCTGGGTATTGAAACATTTTGGAATATAAATTCTACATTTTTGAGTCCTTAAAAGATCTTAATTCTTTTGATTGCCTTGTTGCTAAAGTAATGGTCAAGGCAACGTTCAGGGGCGTAGCGAAGGTTTTTTTGTTTGGAGGGGGGGGGGTGGAGAATTTGATTTGCCGACGGATCTGGAAGTGGTGACTGAAATGGGGGAGGGGTCTAAGGGGAGGGAGTGTCCCCCTCCCCTTTGGAAAATGTTTAGTTTTGAAACGTCCTTAGATGCAATCTGGTGCATATTTTAAGTCAAATTTGATTTGCCGACGGATCTGGAAGTGGTGACTGAAATGGGGGAGGGGTCTAAGGGTTGGGGGTCTACCCCTCCCCTTTGGAAAATTTTTAGTTTTGAAACGTCCTTAGATGCAATCTGGTGCATATTTTAAGTCAAATTTGATTTGCCGACGGATCTGGAAGTGGTGACTGAAATGGGGGAGGGGTCTAAGGGTTGGGGGTCTACCCCTCCCCTTTGGAAAATTTTTAGTTTTGAAACGTCCTTAGATGCAATCTGGTGCATATTTTAAGTCAAATTTGATTTGCCGACGGATCTGGAAGTGGTGACTGAAATGGGGGAGGGGTCTAAGGGTAGGGGGTCTACCCCTCCCCTTTGGAAAATTTTTAGTTTTGAAACGTCCTTAGATGCAATCTGGTGCATATTTTAAGTCAAATTTGGCACGGAAGAAGCTCCCGTTCTCCTTTTCTCTATTCAGATTTCCTTCTTTCTTCCCCTTCCGCTCTCTTCACCTTTTCTCCTTTTGCCGACAGACCCAAAATTTGCCGACAGCGACCAAATTATTGGAGGGGGTGTGACACCCTTCACACCCCCCCCCCCCGCTCGCTACGCCCCTGGCAACGTTTCCTGAATCTGCATAGCTCATGTCGCGGAGCGGTTGAAAACTATTAATATACAACAACCAGTTAAAACAACAGTATCAGGCAGTATTTTATCACCCTCCGTTCCATTTTTGAAGAAAAAATTACGATTAAAACATTGTACACTTCTATCGCTTAGCATAGGCCTACAATACACATTTATCGCCTTTGCGACAAAAAGTTTTTTCACCTAAAAATACCGTAAGGGGTACGTACCTCTTGCAGTTTTTTGCCAAAATTGACCCATTTATTCATAAATGTCAAGATAAAACTCAAGATGACAAACAAAGGTTTGATTTGACTGCTTTGAAATCACGTATCACTGGCAACATGCGTCGAGCACCCTCTTATGACACTTATTTCGCTCAGTTTGCAACTTCAGAGGAACAATAGAAAACCGAAAAACTTTTAGGGACAACAAAAGGTTTTATAACCTTTGTTCGTCGTAAAAGTTTTTCGGTCTTACTTTTCTTTGAGGTGAAAAACAAATTGTCGCAAAAGCGATAAATGTGTATGTTTTCTGGTAGTTCGCGACACGCTGATTAAGAATCTGAAGTTTATTTTGGAATTAGGTGCTGTGTTGGGGCGTGGGGGGCAAAAAACCTGATTTGCAGTTTTGCCAAAACTGACCAAAAATCGATCCAAAATCGATTTCGCCCAAATGACGTAACAGGGGGTAACCGATGCTCAGGAGCCCGAATTTGCAACTCCCAGGTCCATATCTGCTTCCGTGCGGGAGATAAGTGGTCCCAAAGGAATCTGCATAGCCCTCCAAAAGATTTTATTGATAAGATCCAAAGTACTATTTTTGATTTATTTCGAACGGGAAAACTGATAAAAGTAAGGAAAATTACTATGTATAATGAAAAGGGGGGTTTAAAAAAAATATATGTTCACAGCTTTGTTGGTGCTCGCAAAACCTCTTGGGTCAAGCGTTATTGTAATAATGCCAACACGGGGTATTGGAAGCTCTTTTATTTCATTCCTCTCTGTCGCCGTCCGGTAAAGGGTTGCTTTTTAATTATAATTTTCATGACCAGGATATTTCCTGTATTTAAAAATACCTTCATTGGACAAATTTGTATGGTTTTGAGTAAGCTTAGCTACCTTTAAGAAACCATCGGAAATTGGGTGTGCAAATCCCTAATAATTTTATTAGAATTGATAATACCATTGTTTATGACAAAAAGCTTTTACGACGCCGGTTTACTGTTTGTTAGGGATATGTTTTTGCTAGATGGGAAGCAATTGTCCAAATAATGCTTTTCTGACCAGTCTTCTACATTGTTAAGCTATTGTATGCTTTATAGAAGACTTCCTTTCACATTGTATATTTGCACGTGAAAAAACAAAATAAATCAAATCAAATAACTAATAATTATTTCTAAACAGTTACTGTGGTTAGTGTTATGTACTTAGAAGGTAAGACAAACTCTCTGTCTAGAATTCAACTCCCAGAGGATGCATTGTTTTGATATTTCTTTTCCTCATTTTGCAGTTAAAATATTAGAAAAGCCTATCATTTCTCAATTAACAGTTACTGTGGCGAAGTTGTTATGTTGTATAATTTTGCATATTTATTATCGTTTTGTACAATGAAATTGTCAATAAACTGAAAAAAATGAGACATACTCCTTGTCTTGAATTCAAACACCAGAGGATGCATTTGATTTTCTATTTATTTGCCTTCTAATGTTGTGAAGAATAAATATTAGAAACGAGTATTAAATCTCAACAGTTCTCGTGGCGCAGTTGGTAGTGCTCTGGACTGGAGAGACAGACAAACTCCATGTCTCCGGTTCGAACCCCAGACAGAGCATTTTATATTTTTGCTCTTTTACTGATTCCATTCTGGACTTTGAAGTTTAAATATTAGAAACGAGCATTAATTCTCAACAGTTCTAGTGGCGCAGTTGGTAGTGCTCTGGACTGGAGAGACAGACAAACTCCATGTCTCCGGTTCGAACCCCAGACAGAGCATTTTATATTTTGCTCTTTTACTGATTCCATTCTGGACTATGAAGTTTAAATATTAGAAACGAGCATTAATTCTCAACAGTTCTAGTGGTGCAGTTGGTAGTGCTCTGGACTGGAGAGACAGACAAACTCCATGTCTCCGGTTCGAACCCCAGACAGAGCATTTTATATTTTTGCTATTTTACTGATTCCATTCTGGACTCTGAAGTTTAAATATTAGAAACGAGCATTAATTCTCAACAGTTCTAGTGGCGCAGTTGGTAGTGCTCTGGAGAGACAGACAAAGCTCCATGTCTCCGGTTCGAACCCCAGACAGAGCATTTTATATTTTTGCTCTTTTACTGATTCCATTCTGGACTCTGAAGTTTAAATATTAGAAACGAGCATTAATTCTCAACAGTTCTAGTGGCGCAGTTGGTAGTGCTCTGGACTGGAGAGACAGACAAACTCCATGTCTCCGGTTCGAACCCCAGACAGAGCATATTATATTTTTGCTATTTTACTTATTCCATTCTGGACTCTGAAGTTTAAATATTAGAAACGAGCATTAATTCTCAACAGTTCTAGTGGCGCAGTTGGTAGTGCTCTGGACTGGAGAGACAGACAAAGCTCCATGTCTCCGGTTCGAACCCCAGACAGAGCATTTTATATTTTTGCTCTTTTACTGATTCCATTCTGGACTCTGAAGTTTAAATATTAGAAACGAGCATTAATTCTCAACAGTTCTAGTGGCGCAGTTGGTAGTGCTCTGGACTGGAGAGACAGACAAACTCCATGTCTCCGGTTCGAACCCCAGACAGAGCATTTTATATTTTTGCTATTTTACTTATTCCATTCTGGACTCTGAAGTTTAAATATTAGAAACGAGCATTAATTCTCAACAGTTCTAGTGGCGCAGTTGGTAGTGCTCTGGACTGGAGAGACAGACAAAGCTCCATGTCTCCGGTTCGAACCCCAGACAGAGCATTTTATATTTTTGCTCTTTTACTGATTCCATTCTGGACTCTGAAGTTTAAATATTAGAAACGAGCATTAATTCTCAACAGTTCTAGTGGCGCAGTTGGTAGTGCTCTGGACTGGAGAGACAGACAAACTCCATGTCTCCGGTTCGAACCCCAGACAGAGCATTTTATATTTTTGCTCTTTTACTGATTTCATTCTGGACTCTGAAGTTTAAATATTAGAAACGAGCATTAATTCTCAACAGTTCTAGTGGCGCAGTTGGTAGTGCTCTGGACTGGAGAGACTGACAAACTCCATGTCTCCGGTTCGATTCCCAGACAGAGCTTCATGTCTGCGGTTCATGTCCAGACAGAGCCTTTTACTTTTCAACCCTCTGGAGGGAGTGGAAGTATAAATATAAGAAACGAAGTTTCTCCAGAGGGAACCAAAATGGTGTAATTGGTTATTCCATCATTCAGTAAGCGATTGGTTTGGATTGCATCGGTTCAAGTCCCAGGTGAGTATTTGCAAAAGGAGTTCTGACAAGTGGATAAGGTGAATCCCGAAGGTGGGCGGCCCCCCCTCCTGAAAGGTGGGTAAGGTGAGTACCAAGGTGAGAGGTAGAGGGGGTGGAGGTGAGAAGGTGAGAGGGGGTGAAGGTGTGGACAAGGTGAGGTCGCTGCCCCCTCTCCCTGACAAGGTAAAGGCGCGGACAAGTGGAGATCGCCGCCACCCCTCCCCCTGACAAGGTTCACGCGCGGACAAGTGGAGTTCGCCGCCACCACTTCCCCCTGACTAGCTAATCGGTAGTCGGGGGGAGGAGTAGTGGAGAAAATGTTTTACAAAAACGACTAAGTCCAAACAGCAGGATCTTTAAATATTTGTAAAACTTTAGAATCCAGAGGCCCAACTAATGGTCTAGTGGTAAAGACTTTTGCTTTTGCATCTCAAGGTCCCTGGCTCAAACTCAACCTCTGCTTTTCCTTTTACAATACTCATGTAAAAGGAAGAAAAAAAAAGGAAGAAAAAAGAGTGATACTTTGAAATAACTTCTTTTTTTTAATGACAAATCAGTTCATGGACAGGATATACCTTCATCCCTCCCACCACAGTTAATACCCTTCAACTACCTGTCCAGAAACAGGTTATCTCTCATCAAATTATTATGCAAATACTAATCAACACATGCAATACATATTTCATAAACATTCTTAGTGATACCTGCATCTACTATTGAGATGGTTGGGTGACAACAGACAGTTATTTTCTATAATGTTTCTATTATTTATAATATCAACCTGGGGGCAGTTATTTAATGATACTAAGTAGTCACATGTACATATGGGATAAGCCTATGGCCTTTTTACTTCACACCAGGTGGCTATCCAATTCACACCAGTACATTCTTTTTGGACATTTTTTTTTAAACATTTGGAAGACCATTTCATCATGAGGGGAAAAAGAATTGATTTCTCCTAGATAAAAATAATAACCCCATCTTACTTTAGCCAGACAGGGCTTGAATCCATAGGTTTGCTTGACGACAAGTTCCCAACAAAAAGGAGTTGGCCTTCCATGGCTGATTGATTATTCACTTTACAATACCATGGCACCCCTGCTACCATCAATAAAATTTTCTTTAACTTTCATTTATTAACTAAACCTGATTTTGAATTAATTTTAGATAACTTAATTTTTACATCTTTTGCCCTCCAGTTTGAAAAAGGAAACGATACTACCATAGCACAAACAACATACATGTGGAAAGGTTGCTCCCTTTCATTGCTGTCTCAATCACACACCCCCCTGCTCCGACTACCACACCCCACCAAATTATATACACGAAGAGTGCATTATTGAAAGTTTCTTTAAATATAGCCTTTTCATGCAGTAAACCTGTGCTGCTGCAAACTGAAAATTCAATTAAAAGATTCTCCCTCTTCACTTTCAACACTTTCATTTCTCCTTCTCTATCCTTCGCTTCACCACCCCCCCCCCCACCCCTGGTCCTTCCAACTATCATCCATAACTCCTGCCAATATCAAATTCAGTCACCTTAACATCCCCCCATAAAGTGTCAGTCAGTCAAGCACCACAATGTTTGTAGACCAAGAAATCAACACCCGAAACCCATTTTTAAAACTCAAAAGCCCCATCAAATAAAGATGCTGTTTTTTTCTTCTTTTTCTCTAAACAAGATAAACACACAAACACCAAATCCAAAATATATAAAATTCCAATTCCCATTTTGAATATTCTTCAAATTTTGTTTGCCAAGCCACGTTAAAAAAGTGAGTGTTATTCTTTTTGGCCTTCCCCCATCTTTGTGTTTGCATTGCAACAAGGTGTAGTTTTCTATACTAAAAAAATACAAATGAAATCAAATAAAACTTAAAAAAAGATGATTACAGCACATGCAGGAGAAGAGTGAGAGCCCTCCCAAATACTACCGGCTTATGTATACAAAAGACCTTTTTTCCGAAATCCTTTTTCCGACATCGTGGCAATTCGAGAGTTACTTTTCACCCCCGCTCCACCATCCACGCAGGAACCCACCCAGCCCCCCTGCGGGGACGATTTATTCTGTTCCAGTTTCTCGTCCAAGGAGGGTAACTCTATATGGTTCAGAGCTATGTCAAAGAAGAGCGGTTTGCACGGTGACGGCTTAAAGTCCAGTGGAAATGTGGTGAAGTTGGGCTTGGCGGCCAGGTCCGGCTGGTTGGCGTTGTACCAGTCAAGCCATTCCGCCAGCGGTCGATTGTCCTTCAGACCGAGTTGCGCCATTCTTTTACTGATGGAAGGTTCATTGGAATCTGAAAAATGAACGCAGAGAGGTTCTTGGTAAGCCATGGTATTTTTTTTAAAGTATTCTTGGGTGGAGGGTATTTTCTATGGGTGAGAATAATCCAGAGGGTGGGGGAAGTCAATTCAATTAACTGTGAGAAACGTCATTGAATTAGGAACCACCTAAGGCCTATTCTCATCTTTGTAGTAAGTTTGTCACCTTGAGCTATGTGACAGTTCATAAGTAGGGGGGGTATATTTGAGTGGAATTTGGGATTCGAATCCCGGAATAGAGAAAGTTTACAAAAACTTGTTAATTTGCAGTCATTTTTTGTTATTGCTGTCACAAACAGAAATGGATACCCACTTTCTATTATTTGTAGATGACAGAGACTGGTTCAATCGCAGTCTACAAGGCCAGATAAACTCTTTATATTTTGGCTTTCAATTTCTTTATTCTGACAAATTTCGATAGTACAAAAAAACGGCAGTTTTGATCGGGCTTTTGATACTTCCTTGTGATCCCTGGACATCATACATTCAGCTACAAGCAAAAATAACTATTGTCTGTCCTGTCCACCACAATAATCCTATTGTAATATTTTCAGACCCTAAGGGCTAATAGGTCTCTCCCCCCCCCCCCCCAAAAAAAAAGTGTGAAAAGGGATGGTGCTGCTTCCAACCGAATGAATCTTTTCACTCATTGTTAAACCAAAGAGAAAAATTTGGGAAAGAAAACAACAGATTATTAATATAAAGGCCATATTTCTCTGAATCATTGTCTATGCTCTGATGGAATACATTTGTTCCAGTAGCAGGGTTCAATTCCCAGGTTCCAAATGGACACGGCAGTTTAATCTGCATTTTCCTGACGATCAGACCCAAAAGAGAACATCGATATGTCTCTCCACCGTTATCCCAAAGAAGAACCCTTTCAGAAACTCAAGGGTACTAAAGGGATTTCTTCCTTTTGAATTAACCAGGGTCCTACACAAAATTAACAGGGTAGTAACATGATGGTCTCTGCCTGATTCCCCCTCCCCCCACCCAATTTCTTTTCTTAATTTTTGGTATTCATCCTTTCATATATAGTCCATCTTGCATTTTGCCTTTTGAAAAACAAGAATCCTTAATCTTCATCCAAAGCAGCAACAAGTTTCTTTCCAAACACAGTAAATTGAATATTATTATTATTATTATGATTATATTATTATTAAGTACATACCTAGAATGGAGGCCGCCTGAGCAGAGTACTTCAAGCCGTTGATATCTTGTGCAAGAGTGTCCAATTCCTCTACCTCCACCTATTGATTAAATAAAACCAAAATCTAATCATGATGTCTTCCACATTAAGTTTTTAGGGAGTGTCACTACCCGACAAGCCCTATAGGTTTTTTTAGTACACTTCCTTTCACAAGTTTTGTTTCTTATCTCCTTCTATGTCATATGTCATACTTATGTTAAAATAGAATAAAAATCAATAAATGAAATGAAATAAAAGAAATTAGTTACCTTTTTTTTTAATTTGAGTTTTGTTTTTGTTGTTGTTGATATCAAAACAAAAGGAGTTTAACCCCTGGTCGACCTGGCGAGAGGTCCTACGGGGGATAATAAGTTTGTTTTTATAGAATAGACATTTTTTTTTTTCTTGGAGAGATTGTCTATGTTCAGTCAAGGAATTGCTGGTAAATGTTACAAAGTAGATTAAACGATAATTTGCTATCGAAAGTGGTACCAAGGAAGGTTGCATTAGGAGTAGCAGTGATTGAGGTGTTGAAAAGATTAATTTTGGAAATATGGTTATGGTATTTTGAGTTTATTATGGAGAAATTGGCTAGGTTAGATTTTGAGGGATATATTTTTGTTCTCCACATCGAGCACCAATTTTTGAGATGTGTAATTGCTCTTTTAATATTTAGTTCCGTCATATAGATATTTTTACTGGTGCTCCAAATGGCTATGTCGTCAGGGTACTGACTATAGTTGCATTCAGATAGAGGGGGGATGTTCAAATCATTAACAAATAGGGTGCAGGGGAGGGGGCTGAGAACAGCGCCCTGTGGAGTACCTGCACCAAGTGGAATAGGTTTTGATTGTTGGTTTTTGTAGCATATTTTGGCATTGCGCTCACTAAAGAAAGAGGAAAGAAGTCTGGTGTAATTGCAGGGGAGATTAAAGTTAAAGTAGTTAAATTCTTATGCCGTTGTGCCAAGTTTTGTCGAACGCCTTTTTCGGCATCAAGGAAGAGGGCAGTGGTATCATGTTTTTTTATGAAGCCGATGCGAATTTCTTTGGAAAGGTGGAAAGTTTGGTTTATTGTAGATTTGTGTGCGCGGAATTAGCCTGATTGATACGGGCAAAGTGATTAATTTGCTCAAGGTGGTTTCTGGTGCGGTTATCTATAATTCTTTCGAAAATCTTACCTAAGGCTGGTAGGAGACTAATTGGTTGATAGTTTTGAATTTTGGTGTGTCTTTACTTAGTTTCGGTATTAAAATCATTTTGGCGGATTTCCACAGGGTTGGGAAATGACCCAGTCTAAGGAGTTTGTTAAATAATGGGAAAATATGAGAGTTAATGAATATCGGAGGCCGACGGAGGGGAATCTTTTAGCATTAGGTCATTTACGTTGTCAAGACCAGGGGAGGAGGTATTTTTGCATATTCAGTGGCACTATACCAATCATTTATATCTATTTCTTTGAGTGGAGGGATGTTTTCATTGAGACATCCTTAGAAGTTGGGGATAAAGCTGGTTGCATTACAGATAATTGTACGGTCTATTTTGTGTTGGAATCTGTTATCGTATGGAGGGCCATCTAAGATATCGAATATAGTTTTCAAGTATGATTCACTAAGCTTTATTTGGTCTTAAGTATTTGTGATGAGGTTACCTACTTTATCTCTAAGGCATTCGTCTGTATTACCTGTGTTTGGGTTGTTATGGGTTTATGATATTTTTTTATTTTTCCAAAAGTGTTTTGGGTTTTTGTCATTAATGATTGAATCGCATTTGTTTTGGATTTGGTTTTGGTTGATCGCCGATATTTGTCTATTTATTTGTTTTTTAGGTTGGTTAATTTAGGTTTTTAGAGTTGGATCTGGGGAGATCATATAGGTTCTATGTAGGCGACGTCTGAGTTATTTAGTGTAAGAATATTCCTATTTAGTTTTGGATTTCTGTTTTGTTTTTAATGGGCAGTGTTGTTTGAAGGTATTAAAGATATGTTGGGCAATGCTGTCACAATATATGCCGATGTAATTTAGCTTGTTGTTGTTGTAATTGGGGATAGTGTTGTTTGTTACGAGTTCCTTTTTAAATGATGTCCAGTCTGTTTTATTGTAATTATACATTAATTCGTTATTTTGGATGCGACTGAGGTTTATGTCTAGCTCAAAAAGGAGCGGAAAATGGTCACTGATTAGGTCATCTTCTAGGATTTGAATCGAATGAGTTTTAGTTGCAAGGTGGCTTGAGGTTATGGCGTAGTCAAGTAGTTCAGTATTATAGTTTATTGCGTTTATCCTAGTTTTGGTATTTTGGTTAGTTATTGTTAAGTTGTGTTTATCACATATTTCTAAGTGGGATATGCCTTTTTCAGATATTTTGGTGCTACCAAAAATGATGTGGTGGGCATTTAAATCTCCTAGTAGTATTGTATTTTTATTAGAACTTTTTTTGATTGTGGATATGGGCTCATTTGGGGACTATAATAGCTAATAATGTGGAGAGGTTTATTGTCTCTTTCGAGTACAATTTCAATTGTTTGGGATTGTTTGGGAGGAGGGTGGCTTTGAGGTTGTTTTTTTCAGCAATAAGTACTCCTCCCATAGAGCGAGAGATATCGTGTCTGAAAGTTTGGTAACCAGGGATGCTAAGGTGGGAATTTTTATTTAGTTTAGTTTCGTTTAACGAAATGATATCCGGGGAGTGGTTGGCGAATATAGTAAGTAGGAGGCTTAATTTTGGAAGGATACTGTTGATGTTTAGGTGGAGGAACTTGACCGAAGGAGGGAGTGTGCTTGTCATGTAGGTGATTGAGGAGGGCTAAATATTGAAGGATGGTGGAGACGTTCCATAATTACAGTTTCTGGGATATTTAAGTTTAGGTGTTTTAGTGCTAACACGGTGGCGTAACTGGCAAGGTTGTCAGATTTAATATTAATGTTGGCTTTTTGAAAGGTGTATTGTACTAATTCAATTACAAAGGTTGCGATATTAAGTTTTTTTTCAGTGACGATTTTATTTGTTATTTCAATTTTAGGGGTAAAATTGGTTACATTTGCGTAGGTTCTTTGTTCTTGTTGTTTGTTATTATTTTCAGTTTTAGCTTCTTTAAATTTTGGGCATCCTTTGTAAAGGGCGACATGAGTCCCTGAGCAATTGGCACATTTTGGGTTTTCTTTTGGTTTGGGACAGTCTTTAACTCTGTGGTTTTCGCCACATCTGAGACATCTGGTTTGATTTTTGCAAGTATGGTGGGTGTGTCCAAATAGTTGACATTTGAAACATTGAGTGATTTGGGGGGGGTTCGTGGTATTCTTCTGTTTTGTGTTTAGAGTATCCTAAGTAGAAACCTTGTTTGATTAGGGATTGTTGAGGCTCTTGTTCTTCAAATGTCACTTTTACTTTCCAAGTTGTATTGTTTGTGGCATGACTCATGAGTCTTTTAGTTTGTATTGGGGTGTATTCTTGGTCTTTGAGTTCTTGTTCAATATCTTTGATTTGAATTTCAGGGTTTATGCCACAGGCTACTACGGAGAAGTTTCTTTGTCATACTTTTTGGGGGATTCTTGGTTTGGGGTTGCCTAGTTTAGTCTTTTGAGTCCATGGTTTCAGGAGGATATTTGCAGATTTAGGGTCATGGGGGTGATTAGGATGTCGTTACTACGAAGACGGTTTATATTTGAGATCATGGCATTTGGTTTTTCTTCATTGATTAGTTTAGCAAGTGTTTATTGGGTTTTTTGATAGTTCTGGTAAGATTCCTGATACAATGATTGTTTGAGCGGCCTTTTTGGTGGTTGGTTTGGAGTTAGGAGATGGGTTTATTTCAACGTAGATTGGACGTTGTCTTTTTCTGCTATTTTTGTACAGGGATCCAGTCATTAATGTCTATGTCAAAATTAGAGAGGTTTAGGTTTTCGACTAGGGGGGCGGTTATAGGTGGGTAAGGGGTTGTCATATTGGCAAAACAGCCCCTCCCTACGGGTTTTAAATGGCTTCTATACAATGAAATTGATCATAAACTTCACTTACCAGTCTCCAGCCTAAGACGGCGGACGGAAAGAATAGGAACTCCTTTTGAAGAGACACACTATGAATCGAAAGTGTACTCGGCAGCGTTGTGTTGGTATCCAATGACGCGTACGTTTTGTAAATGGCGAGTAAGTCATAGAGTGAAGGATGATGGGGTGGCGCTATGTCAAAAAGCTAACTGTTGACCAACATAATCCACAGAACCCTAAGGTAAGGAGAGGAATGCAAAAGAAATTAGCCAGTTTTCTTCAAAGTAAGTCTCGTACATTTAGCACAAAACATTAAACACTAATTAGCAACTAATTCCAACAAATTTTAGGCTGTGATTGAAACTTTACTGGTGGAAACATAATTAAATATATATTACATTTTTATGAACCTTTCTTTCTTATGACTAACCTTGACTGTATATTGCAGCTTTCCAGCTTAGCTGGTGTTTTTCCATCAAATCAGCTCATCTTTGAGTTTTCTGATCTTGACAACAATCAACTGTCTTTTTAATTTACCACAACCCAGACCACACTAATTGGCAACTCTTTCCAACAATCTAAGGCAACAATCATCAATTTAAGACAACCAAATTACTATTACTCATTAATTTAGCACAAAACAGACCACACTAGTTAGCAAATCATATCAATAAACTAAGGCAAAACTTATAAATATAATACAAACACACCACACTAACTACCAACAAATTATCACAGTACTCCTCTGCAATTTAGCCCAACAGACCACACTAATTAGCTACTCATTCAACCAAACTAAGGCTCTTTAATTTATCACGAAACAGACCACACCAAAGTACCGACTGGTTCCAACAGGCTAAGGCACTGTGTCTCGTACATTTAGCACTGATCTTGACAAGCAACTGTTGAGAGGACAAGACTGATGTTCATGATACTGGCTTACACTGATGTTTCCCTTGAAACTTAATTTTTCTCCAATTTCTGTTAAATCACCTCCAGAAAACACTTACAGATCTCTCTGTAGAGGACAAGCTTGAAGGATCTTCTCGTATTTGGTGGAGTTGAGATCTTTACCAAACAGAACGTTTCCTCTCACAGTATCATTTTGGATCCAAGCTTGTTGAGCAACATAGGCCACAGATCTCTGATGAAAGGAGAGGAATACAAAACAAATTAGTCACTTTTCTTCAAAGTAACAGCAAAAGTAAAAAAGTCAAACCCTGTTAACAACCAAACTGTCAGCCGTGAAACAAAACATGTATACTCTTCTAGAGGGGCAATTTGTGAAAGAAATGGAATTTTATGGTCAGATCAAAGTTATTGGACACTGGTTTGAACAACTCTCAAGAAAGACCTCACTAAATACCAACTCGTTCCATCAAACTAGGTGCAATTTCTTATTAATTTTAGACAACCAAAATACTTATTACAAATTCATTCCAACAAACTAAGGCAACAGGTTTCATTAATTTAGCACAAAACAGACCACACTAATTAGCAACTCATATCAATAAACTAAGGCAGAACTTATCAATTTAATACAAACACACCACACCAATTACCGACTGGTTCCAATAGGCTAAGGCTGAGGTCTTATACATTTAGCACAAAAATGTCTCCTACATTTCTAATTACAAACTAATACCAATAAACTAAGGCACCATGTCTCAATAATTTAGCACAAAAACAGACTACATTAATTAGCATCTCATGCCAATAAACTAAGAAACCAATTAGCTTCATTTTGATGTTGTCATGGTTGCTTGGAATGAGTGGAATGTGTCACTCTGTACAAACTATATCATGGAACTTGTTCAGCCTTTCTGTAAGAATAGTAGTTTAGCACAAAAAAAAACAACATCAAATACCGACTGGTTCCAACAGGCTAAGGCACCATGTCTCATACATTTAGCACAAAAACAAGAACACACCAAATACCAACTGGTTCCAACAGGCTAAGGCACTGTGTCTCGTACACTTAGCACAAAAACAGACAACACCAAATACCGACTGGTTCCAACAGGCTAAGGCACTGTGTCTCGTACATTTAGCACAAAAACTGACCACACCAAATACCAACTTGTTCCAACAGGCTAAGGCACCGTGTCTCGTACATTTAGCACAAAAACTGACCACACCAAATACCAACTGGTTCCAACAGGCTAAGGCACCGTGTCTCATACAATTAGCACAAAAACAGACCACACCAAATACCGACTGGTTCCAACAGGCTAAGGCACCGTGTCTCCTACATTTAGAAATGATCTTGACAACAATCAACTGTTGAGAGGACAAGACTAAAGTTCATGATACTGGCTCACACTGATGTTTTCCTTGAATCTTACTTTTTCTCCAATTTCTGTTAAATCACCTCCAGATAACACTTCCAGATCTCTCTGTAGAGGACAGGCTTGAAGGATCTTCTCGTATTTGGTGGAGTTTATGATCTTTCAACCACTTGTTCTAAACCTGATCCAGCTTCATTACAGACATCCAAGACTCACAATTTTCCTTCAATTCTCTTCATCTTCTTCTTTCACCTGAGACAGTATTGTAAAAGATAAGAAGATTTCATATATTGGAAAGCAGATAGACATTGCAACTAGACTCATTTTTATACACTCCCTTCCTTCCTTCCTCCCCTCCCTCCCCCTGACTACCTAAACAACCCTGACTGCTGCCTCATTGATATAACTATGTATAAACAAATGTATATGATTGTGGTTTAATGGCAGAAATAAACGAAACAAATACCAGAGCTTAAATATTTCTGTGTTACTATAGTAAACTGCATACCCAAACGGAAGCATTACAGAATCTTCAATGTCTCAGACCTCCAGCAGGATGTTACAGTCACAGTTCATGGAGTCTCCTTGTGAATCAGTGTGGCCAATGCAATGCTGTAAAGACAAATATCAAAGCAATATGTACAGTATATATATACCTTTGGTGTTAAATAAATTTTAGTATTTTTTTTAAAGTAGTTTTACATAAGATCATCTTCCAGTTTGCGTATGCAGATACCTTTTTGATAAATGTTTACAGACATGAATAAACTGTACCTCTTTTTGTTACTAAGTGCCTGTTTATTTTTAATACTTGCAATATGACTCTTTAATGAACCTTACTAGACATTGCTATCAAACATATGGAGTACTTCGTAAAATGCCAAAACTTCCTTTGATGTATATTGTTCACTATAATGGTCAAGCTGATTGAAAGGAATGAATTCAACACAATTTGAGAACATTTCATCAGCCAAACAATTTGGAGAGCATGTACTAGTTTAAACAAACTTAGCAAGCACATTCGTGAGGAACTGGAAAATTGAAAAATGTCTGAAATAAACATCATTCTTGAAACGAGAAACTTGACAAGTGAAATAAGGACCGACACTTAAGCTACAACATGTACACTTAGCAAAGATGAAAACTGGCTTTTCAGCCAATACACAAGTACCAACAACATATTAGTATATTCATGGTAAACCCTCATGTGCTTCCATGACTTCTAGCACCTGTGTAATAATATTCTATATCAACAAGGACAGAGATACTATATCTTGTACTTATCTCTCAATACTCTTAATATGTGTTTACCATGAGTTGTGTTCCTCACAACTTTCAATCAATGTTTTCAAATTAAAAACCAAATTAAAGACAATTACTCAACAATGAGAGGTTGACTTAGCAAAGTTTGAATTTGGTTTAATAATAATCAAAGTTTCAGTGAAACAGTTCTGCAGACCATAAAATCATGCCTTAGGCATCAAAAGAAGGCTATGACCTGATAAAGATATGCCGAGAGTTGGACCAATACTGTTAAGCTTAGCTTCAGGTCAAAATAATGCTAGTTGATCAAATTAATACATGTATATCAATTTAGTTGCCTATGCTAGGTAACATCTGCTTTCATGGTGAGTTTTCTCCATACTTGAACCATCACTAACATCAATTAGACCACAGCGCTAGGCCTAATTGCTTGAGAATTTCATTTTACAAAGTACCGTTGCTTGTATAAGAAGCCTAGGATAGGCTAGTTCGTCCTCATCTCTATCTAGCCTTCGCTTTGGTAGGCTAGCCTAGGTTTCCCATTTTCATTTGGTGGTAGGCCTAGCCTGGGGCCATTTGTTCCCTCCCCTAACAACGTTATTTTCCTCCCACTTAAAAGTTGAGTAACTTACCTCCCCTACATCATAGGGGAGTCAAGTACGTTTTCACTGGAAACTAACATTTCCAGGGGAGTTAACTAAGGTTTTTCATGGGAGGCATATTGGCTAGGCTATGTGGAAAGAATAGATGTTGTAAGTGGAATAACTGTAAGAAAAGATTTAAAGGGAGAAAGGTAAAGTTAAGCGTGAAAAATAACATGGTTAAGGAAACTAACATACTATTTTCAAGGGTTGTTCTGTAGGCTCTGACTGTATATTCTTGTAGAGTACAGTAAGCTAAAGAAAGTTGTGATAGTATGAAAATAGAAAATGTGACCAGGTATCTTCCTTGTGTAACTGTTCAGTGATTGGAAGATAAAAAATGTGTGTGAATAGGCCGGATTGTTTGCATAGGATTGTATGCGAACATGGGGTAATTTACATGCGTGGAATTCATAGTGGTAATGGGTTGTTTGCTTGTATGGCATTCATTGTGGGAATGAAATAACATAGACAATTTAGCCTATACAGTAGGTATGCCCTCCTTGTTTTCCTATTTACCAGTTTCTTCAATAACTACAAGTACAAGTGTCTCTTTGAAATATGTTCCTTTCTTTCACCAAACTCTCCTAAATCACAAGACACATTTACTTACTACGTACAGTTGCTTCACTACCTAAATTAATTCTTTCCACAGCCAAGCCGTCTTTCTTTCCTCCCCTGAAAAACGTTGGTTTCAACCCCTAAAAATAATTTCAGGGAGGAAACTATTGTTTTTATTCTTGAAAGTTGGAGAAGAAACCAACGGCCTTGCCTGTCATGATGGGAAAAAAAAAGGAAAGAGAGAGAGCTTTCATCCTAAGCTAATTTATCTGGCTGCGAGTTAGTTTCTTGAGGATGTGTTACTGTTAGTGTTAAGTGCTAGATGGCATAGCCTAGGCTATGGTAGGCTACTCTGGTAGGAATTTAAAGACATTTAGGCCTAGGCTAATTAAGTTAGGCCTAGCCTAACTGTACTAGCCTTAACCAGAAAGTAATTAGGCCCAACCAGCTAGGTCTAGTATTTTGTCGGAAGATATAAAGTGACTTACTTTACTTACGTTTGTCTAGTGAATATCATATTAGGCCTAGATTAGCATTCCAACTAGTATAGACGCCAGCTGCCTACGTGAGCTAGCCTATCGTTAGGCCTAAGCGATACTATTATATGATAGGCTAGCGTAATTTCTCACGCTCGCTGACTCAAACAATGTGAAGTACTAACTTGCTCAACAAAACTAATACACAACCTTCGAGCTGGCGAATATACCTGCCATTCACATTCTTTGGCAGTAACCCCCATACAGAATAGGCTACAAATTACAATTTCGTATGAATTGTTAGCCAACGGCTGCCAGGAAGCGAACTGCACTGCTCGTGTAACCTTTCGTGAGCTTTATATACAGATCATAATTCGCGCTCCGTTGCTTAACCTTTGACAACGACCGTGTGCGTCTATGGCAAGCCATGTGGGACAAACACCGCATAATACATCAACGTATTAATTGAAAAAAAAAAAAAACTAGCAATGACATGCTAGATGCATATCCATTTGAAATCATTACATTTACAACGAAACAATTCAAATGGTCTCATAACATAGGCCTAAGGTCATTAAACATGTTGGTCAAGATAATTTATTGAGTTCGATGCGAATCTCGTCAGAAAAGTTGTTTTAATGACCAATATATCATTACCCGAATGGGTTGGTCTGGCATTAGGCCTAGGCGGGACAGTAGGCCTACTGTCATGATCAACCCGGGGGGGGGGGGGGGCGAGGGTGTAGGTCTGGCATATCCATGGGACAGACATTCTAAAGATAATAATTTACACTTTTTGAGGGGGACTCTTGGGGCGAATCTTGACATAAAAATGTCAGCCTAAAATTGTTTAGCTAGCTGCATGAACTTTTTCAGATACAACAAATTTTGGCAAAACTGCTTAAATTTTGTGATACAATGTCACATTTGAGATTTTTTAGATAAATTGTCTGAATTTTTAACCCATTCTCCAATATAAATGAAGGTATTAAATGAAATTCACTGTTTCTGTGATCCATGTAGAGGTTTTGTTCTTAAAATACAGTCTTACCTTTTTGTGCAGAGTTCTAGAGCATCTGTTCCTTATGCATGTCTTGAAGTAGAGGTTGGGTAAAGTAGAGGTTTGCTAAATTTTAATAGAATCAATAGTTATATCTACTTCAGTTGCTGTAACTGTATCTTAGGTGCCCCCCCCCCCTCCCTCTGCCAGGTTTCATCTAGGATGAACCACTGGTGCTGTGATCGAGTGGATAAAGGCAATGGCATTTGAAGCAATTAGGTTTGGCAATCAGGATGTTCTATGTAAGGTGGGTTTATCATCCAAGAGCAGTCTACAGTTTTCCCATCTAAAATGAGTTTCTAAATTTTATATAAAATGTTGAATTGGAAGCCACCCGTAGTGTAAGTTGTGATCCATACGCGTGTGCGGGCTTCTCCCACATTTGTGTTTGGTTAACCTTTGTAAAAATAACTGCTCATTATTATTATTACAAGGGCCGTGTAACCCCATTCTTATCTTTGGAGTGGGGGGAGTGGGTATCTGCACTTGTTGGATGTGTAGTGCAATTGGACGCCAAGATTAAGAAACAGAAAACCACATTTACATAATGTTACAGCTCTGATATAAATCTTAGCTTTATCAGAAACTCAAAGGACAGCTATTTATTTTACCACTCCATGGAAGCTGGAATCCTTTTTATTTATCAACAGCATACATACACACCATAATTGAATGATAATTAAACAGTAACATAAAAGATAAAAGTACTAAAACTGAAAACATGGTAAGAAAATGACATCCCTTGATGAAAGTACAGTGAACTGGAGCCTCTGGAGAGAGATGTATACTAATACAAGCCTTTTAATTAGGTTGTGATATTGTGTGTTCAATCACATCTATAATAATCAACAATGTGGGTAATCATTAATAAGTACTCATTTGAGTGTGAAAATAAAGCCTACAGGTTGTCAAATAATTCATTGTTAACAGTTAGATCATATAGCAAACAGAACAAGTAGCTACAAAGGAACGTACTTCCTTCATAAAATATCGCCCCAAGTGTCTTGCAGCATATATTATGTCACTTAATTATACTCAACTATCAGAGTGAACAACAGAGTAAACAACTCTACAGTAAAGGCCACCATTTGAATACTGTATTATCTTCTAAATGAATAGAAACAGTTAAAAAGATAGTTCATACTGTTCCAGTCTTTGATACACTGTGTATGAAACCGGTGGGGATCATAAAGGTAGGTTTTACACGCTTCACCATGATGTAAGAAATATAGGGTTAATAAAAGGAATATCATACCATCTAAGAATATATAACATTAACTCAAAGGTCACTGTACATCTTGTCCTTTGATGTTTAAGTCTCACTATGCATTCCATCTGGACGGTCTGAATAATAATGTTTTGGAGGTTTCTATTCTCGCTCGTTCTCTGAGATTCGGCCAAAATATTTGGCAAACAATGCACCTACAAGATTGTCTGCTTATTAACTACACAATGGTACCAAAAAAGGGTTAGGGAACAGTTTGTTCATGTTTATAATGGAAGGCATAATGGGGCTTTATACCTAAATATCACATGAAAGTAAGTACAAACAATGAAGGATATTCATCAGAACACAACTACGAGGCAAGTTATAAAACCAACCAAGTACTTACTCAGTTTTGAAATGTAAGTAAAAACAGAGGAGCTGTGTGCTATTCATGACCAACATTTTGTTTGTGTTTACGTCATATGAAAAACTCAAAATACCCATATCCCAATGGATTTAAAGAAAAACTTGAAACCATAGAAAATAAGTTGACAGTCGGGTCAAGTAGCTACTGGATAGTTCCCTAAAAACACTTTAATGAGTTTTACTTCAGCACCGTCGAAATGTGCAATTAGTCCGTAAATATATGATGCTTGGCATGGCAAAACATGGATGGGACAGATATTGAGACTTTCATATTTAAAGAGGACAGAAACAAACAAACAAGCAGAGACTTCAAGTTGAATCCAGATGTCCTTTTATCACTGAATGGAGAATCGGTTGAGAGAGCATTTCAGAGACGAAGCCTGAATTGAAAGCTAAAAGATCAATCAATTTTGTGAAGTAGCATTTAACGTACTACACTTTTCATTCAATTCTAATTACCACCAGGTGAAGGCAATATTATGCAATATTTCTGTACGAAACCCTTGGTGTATTTCTCCCCCTCCAACCCACGCCCAAAGAGGTGCAACTTCACATGGCTAATTAGCCTGATCACCTCTGTCCCTTCTGCTATATGAAAAGTAAAGTAAGACATCTTAATCCTCTCTTACATTTGATCTTTCTGTGGTTTTAAGAATTTTGCATATTTTAAATATTCAGGGTGGCATTTAACCCCCCCACTTCCCCACACCCATCAGTGGCGGCGGAACCGGGGGGGCTTGGGGGGCTCAGCCCCCCCAATGAAAAAGTTGAGGGGGCAAATGCATGATAAGCCCCCCCAATATTTACCAAGGCTCCGAAACGTGCATCTGCCCATTTTTCAATGCATACTTGTCGATCTGTCCGATGCACACGTATACTATATAGGTGTAATAATTTTAGTAATTGCTGGGGGACCCTCGGCCCGTCCCCTGGCTATAGACCACATTGTCACCCCAACCGCGTCTTCACGCCCCGTGAAAAGTTTAAGCAGTGAGTGTGAGTACCAGTAAGCGTAACACAACTTCGTCTTAGGCCAATGACTTGCCTCATTTCAGCCAGTTCTCCAACATCCCCTTACTTAGTGGCGAAGCGTCCATATATACTGTCAGGGGGCGGATGCCCCCCCACCCCGACAGACTCAAATGGACTGCTGGCGCCCTTTTCAGCTTTTCAATATACTTTTTACTTATTCGCTATTATTGACTATTTTATTGCGCTCTCATATACCTATTGACATTTGTCATATTCTGTTGGTGTAATTTTCCGACAAAATGGCGACGACACCTATTTATTCTCCGTTTATCTGCAAATTAGCAAGGCCCGGAAAGAGTCATTTCCTGCAATCTAGGGAGTATCTTTACTCAAAATTTTTCTGTACGCTCCGCGCCAACCTGTGGTGGCGCTCCGCTTAGATAGTGTCGAAAGCGCCCCTACAGGCCATTCTTGCCCCCCCCGACCAATACCCCTAGCTCCGCCACTGCACTTACTCCACTCAAAAACGTCTTTGCGAGTACACTACGAGTATAATAGCTACTCTCCATCGAATATACAAATTACAATGTTTTTACAGACTTTTACGTGCAATCTGAGAAATTGCAGACTTGAGACTGACCCATATTTTAGGGCTAGGTATTCGCAGCATAAAACACACGGGAAGTGCCGTTTCCGGCCATCTGGGGGTTTGAAATAACCCAAAATTTTCTTGTACGCTCCGCGCCAACCGATGGTGGCGCTCCGCTTAGATAGTCTCCACACATTAGCCCCCCCAATAATTTTTCCGTTCCGCCGCGCCTGACACCCATCACCCTTCACCACCAAGAAAAAATGAAAATGGATGAAGTAAACAGGGTGAGAGAGAACTTCAGTTGCTACTGATGTTTGTTCTAATAATGTCCTCATAGATAATACGGAAACCTCAAGTCTGCAATATAAATCCACTGTGACAAAATGATGATATTTCGGTTGCTTTTATTCCCAAGATGCGCTATTGTTCTTGTTTTGTTATTAAATTTATTTCCTATTCCTGTTGGCCTGGTTACATACCGTCACGAGAATCCGACAGTGGCACATCCTGGTCGACCGAGTGGGGAAGGAAAACCAAAACTTGCAACAACATCAACGACAACGACAGAGTAAATACAGACTTGTGACACGTTGTGACAAGTTGTGACAACGTCACAGCAAAATCACATCATTGTAGCAAATGCCCAAAAAGATGGCTGAATTAAGAAAGAAAACAGTTTCTCCTTTCTCCCCTCTATTTGGTTGAGGCAACATCCCAGTTTGGAGAGAAAGTCAAGCAATTTTGGGGGATCTAGTTTAAGGAGATTGAAGAAAGACAAGGTTTAAAGGTGACATGCACTACTGTAATTTGACTAAAAGTGGAGCTATATTCCATGCAGGCAATTTAGATTAAAGGAGCACTTTTTCCCCCATTTTTTTTGTTTTAAACTGTTTGTTAGCCAAACACTAAAGCTAGAAACAGTAAAAACATGGTAAAGACTAACGCTAACAGCTAATATGGACATAGTCGGAGGTTAAAACTTCCTCTTTGTGTAATTTCTATCATTTGAACATCACTTATGTTTGTATTTGATATGGAATACATGGTTTGGTTTTTTATTGAGATTTTTCAAGCTGAATGCTACTTTAACTGAACAACAAACATAGAGTCTGGCAGGATCAGAACCGATGTTTTCAGAAAATCTGGCAAATCTAAAATAATATTCTTTGAGAATCTCCTGGGTATTAATTCTCTAAACTATAGTTTCATTATGAAATTATCTTCTTGTATTTTTTTCTTTCTGATGTTCAGCAAAGATACACACATTACCATAAAAACATTTTTTCATGCAAAAAAAGGGTGAAAGTGAAGCTTACGAAACCAATATCACTTCAAAAATAACTTCAAAACAAAACACTCAATTGAAAAGTAAACAAAAGCTGCAGGCAAGTCTTTCAAACATGTGAGTCTAGTCAAACCAATCCGAAAACAACTGCAATTTGGGGGGTGGGGATAGGTGGGGGGTAGAGGTTGGGTTGAACAGCACTGATCAAACCGATTTCACCAACAAAAGTAAAGCAAAGCATTGATTTATGACTCACATAAAAGGTGACATGATTTCTACACTTAAAACCAATCACTTTGTGTAATCATTAATGAAGAATATCAAAACAAGCCATAACTGAAAGATATTTGTTTCCGAGTAAGCTGGCTTTAGTAAGTTGAGATTGATCAATTAATTCGATCTTATAAATGGAAGTTTGTTAAACCTATTGATTTTAACATGAAGTGCGACTCCAGTGGCATGTCCAAGTACTAGCTTCAGTGTCAATTTACCCACACATTTTACTGGGTGGAGTGGGGTGGGGGGAGGAGGGGGGAGTGGCTAATATCTCAACTTTTCCCCGTAGCTCATGTACTTTCTTGTGGTACATTCACTGATATTACTTACATAGAACCTAACGGAAGGAATGTCGAGACCATCCATCATTTTCACCACACTTTCATAAGTACACATGAATCGTATCCTAACTACTGTCACACCAGGCACATTGATAAAACAAAATTGCCCCCCCCCCCCCTCCCTTTTATTTTCTCTCTTTCTATTACTTAGTGCTTGTTTTGGATTAATGATGAAGATTTTTACAATTTTTCTAAGCAAGGATACTTAAGTTTTTGGCAGCCCATTGGTAGGTGCGGTCAAGATAATGCTTAATCAAATAACATAAAAATAATTGTTGGGATGGGCCAGCCAAGCTATTACCTAACTACAGACAGAAAAAAAAAAGACTTTCTATTCTTAAGTAAACTGGTACCTTGATCAAACTTTACCATATTATTAGATCTTGATCAATGTTTACAATATTACTAGAGGGTCATCAGGCTGATACAGGTGGTTTACTCTCGAACCAGTGTAAAAGCTTAAATGAAACAGGACAGTGTTGTGCTGGAATGAGACGCGTTAGAACACAACAGGTAGCGAGGGCGCTTTATTCTGTCCTTGTCTACAGTAGCATACCTGTACAACTGCTGTGTAACCCTACACCAACTTATTACGGTCTTGTCCATGAAACAAAAAGCCTTATCATCTGACATACTACCGAACTTATTCGGTATACTTTATACTAGTATGCAAATCATAAACAATCTATAAACAGAAATAGGTGGGTGGCTCTGCTCTTCATAATCTAAAACAAGAGATATCCTTTAAGAATGTGGACTTAATAGATAATTTCAGAGGGGGTGGGGAGAAGAATGGAAGGTAGAGGGGGCCAGAGACTAGGAAAATTCCAACGCACCTGTGTTCTGCATGCATCTCCATAAGTTATGTTATGTTATGAGGTGACAAATAACAAAAATAAAACAATCAATTAGAAATAACAGTGTATAACATCATCAACGTACGGTTTAAACCTTCTTCTTGTACTCCTTATGATCTTGTCCCTGTCTTGCAAACTGTTGTGGATCGGTGATAGCGACTGCATTACCACTCTTGGGGTCCTTGTCACCTACCCACTGTGAAAAATGTAACCAGAGAGAAGAGTTGTGGATGACGCATAATCACTGGGTTTCCATTTGGCCTGTTTCCTACAAGATTTCTAACCGCAGGAGCGTAGCCAGGGGGCGAAGGGGGAGACCGCCCCCCCCTCGATTTTTTTTTTGTATTTTTTTTTATGATATCAAAGTTTTATAGTAGCTGTTATAAGAGGTTTTAATATTTGTTCACCAATAAATTAACTGTGTCTGAATTTTCGAAAATTCCCTGACCAACATTCTTCATCATACTTCCCTCTACTCGTGCAATTTTGACCGGTCTATTAGGGGTTGAAGGTTTTTTTTTCTATATTGGTTGTCCATACATGATATTTTGTGCAACATTATGGGCATGTTTGAAGTGAATTTTTTTATTCAAATTCTGAACAAATAATGGGCTTTAAAACCTCGAAAAGTGAGGCTGACGGGTATTGTGGGCGGTTACGTAGTATTACTTACAAAAGCAACGATCCACAGGGGATGCAGTGAGGTCCAACATGATGTGTGACTGGTGTCAATCTTAAAATAGGTAATGGATGAAAAAAAAAACTATTTGGAAAAAACTTGGTTCTCAGGCAAAAGTGTTCATCTGGTTGGTCATTTTCAAGCCTGAGAAGTGCCATTTTCGGTGATCTGGGGGCTATCAAAACCAGAAATTTTTTTGTACGCTGCGTGCCAACCGATGGTGGCGCTCCGCTTAGATAGTAATATACAAAATATCACAAAGCGCGAGAACAATTTGGGGGATGAAAGTTGCTACGCGCCTGCACCCAAGCAAATGTACCCCATCAATATTTGAAACAAATCACCGCCCCGGATCACATTGTCCAGAATGGTGACAATCCCGCTTCCCCCTCCCCCCCAACAACCCTTCTATCCCTGTTCTCCCTCTGAAAAGATCAAACATTTGCTAAATAAATAGCAAACAAACAAAGGATGACTAACTTCTGATAATTCCATCTGTACGACATTTTAGATTTAGATTTTTTTGTTTCTGGAAAGTGCTAAAATCAAAACATTTTCATCACCTTGGCAAGTGCCTCTTCGATGTCTTGAATTGTCAAAGTCCCCAAATAGCCCAAAATTAAGGATTGTGTCGGGTGATTCTGTCAAACGGATGATGTGCCTACCACCAATTACATGTCACTACTACTCAGGTGTATCTTTGTCTTGTAGCCCTCGTCTTCCCCTTTCTCTCCCCAGTTGGCGTACTTTTGAGCTACCTCCACCTTGGAGTATGTGTTTGGCATGTTCAGCCATTTCGTCTTCTCCTCTGCCTGCCTCCTGTTAAACATCTTGATCGGTGACTTGTATCTGCTCTTCTCAAATTCGTTGTCGTAGATGTAGATGAAGTTGGTGGAGGCTGCTGGGTAGGCGACGTCGCTCTTGGGCTTCAGTTCGTGTCTCACAAACGGCTGGCCGTACACGTTGCCTGTTATGTAACCCTGTAACAATTTAAAAAGTTCCTGTGATCAAATTTTTGTGCTGGTTGCATGTATCTAACATCAGCAGCACAACATTCCTCCATCTTTGTCTTCTTTGCTGTTTTACTTATGAAATGATTACATATCAAGTCTTCCACAAGTATCTCTTTGAAAATCTCACACATTCGCTGTCTTTGGTGCATTCAGGACAAACTAATTGGAACATTCTGTTTCTATGCCATTTCCATGAAATACTGCACAATTTTGGATGCAGGTGATCTTGAAAATATTTTCAAAATGGGTGGGGTGTGCGACAGATCACTTGTAGGGAGCTTCATGAAGTTCCCCAAACCGATAAAGTTTGGATTATGTTCAATAGCGTATGAAACCATTCTGATTATTAAGTCAAGAGCTTGCCAATACTATATATATATATATATATATATATATATATATATATATATATCAGAGTTGTCAACAAGTCCCTAGCTGCAAGTCTCAAGTCAAGTCTCAAGTCTTTTACCAGCAAGTCTCAAGTCAAGTCTCAAGTCACCTTGAAAATTTTGAGCGAGTCTCAAGTCAAGTCTCAAGTCTTTGGAGGTCGAGTCTCGAGTCAAGTCTCAAGTCCCTATGAGCAAGTCCCAAGTCAAGTCTCAAATCTTTGAAGTTTGAATACAATGATGCAGGCTACGAATAATGTAACAGTGTTCCAGGAATTATGTGGTATAAATTAAACAGCCGAATAGCAAAACCGGGGCACACGCCACGGAACAAATTACCTCAAAATTTGCTAGCCACTGTTTTATTGAAAAAGGCCAACTTTCAGCCAAACAGCAGCCCTGGATGGAATATTCAACCAAGCCAATGGTAGTTATGGTAACGCCTGTAGTCATCGTTGGGCGCTCGTAATTCGAGCGTACACGCAGGGCCGTCTTAACGCATGGGCCCACTGGGCCCTGGCCCAGGGTCCCGCGATGTCAGGGGCCCCGCAATCACAGTAACCCCGTGTCTTAATCTGGGAGGAAAACTTATTGAATGGGCCATTATGCCTGATTGAATTCGATACTTGACAACTTGTGACGAGAATTGGTGAAACACTTGAGAGTTTGACATTAAATATTCAGCACTGAGTTGGCAACCCTGGAATATACAATGGCCCGAAGGCTTACACAGAGAAACTGTTACTCCGTAACTATAAGAAAGAGGAAATTGCCTCAGCCAGGAAAGGCATAAAATTTGAAAACCGTGGGCAATACCTCACTACCAAACCTAAACAAAAGTAACCACCACTTGTGTTCAAGCTCACCTTTACACCCCATATCAAAACCACGCATTTGAAAAAAAAAAAACACTTTAGAAACATTGGCACTTAATCTCGCAACACGCAACAATTATCCAAACTGTTTCCAAAAGAACCGATTCTAGCCTACAATAGGGCCCAAAATCTCAAAGATTTACTTGTTAACTCAAGGTTTCGTACTAACGAAGAATCAGCTGACTCTCAAGGTTCACATGAAGCTCTTTTAGATGCTCTTATAGCTGCACCATGAGTCCATAAAAACTTGTGCACAGAAAATAGATGCATTTTGAGAATGAGACGCCCAGGCCGAATATAAAATATTCAAAGGCTACTACTGATGAAGCTCCTCCTATGAAGTTTGAAAGCAGAAACCGGTCTAGTTGGTCATAAGAACCCAGTGGCGTAGGAAGGTACTTTTGAGTGGGGGGGGGCTGAAGACTGATGGCCGGCCTGGGGGAGGGGTCTAAGGGGAGGGGTGTCCCCCTCCCCTTTGGATTTTTTTTGCATTTCCAGATAGCCTCAGATGCAATTTGGTGCAATATAGCACACTTCAACACCCACTCCATTTTGTAAACTTAATTTTGTATTTTCACCAGGCCTTAGATGCAATTTGGTGCTCCAAATGAGATTGTTTTTCTCATTTGGAAATGAAAAAGGGGTTTTCTGACTTGCGAAGCGGGGGGCGGAATGATACTTCCGCCCCTCCACATTTTTCACTGGGGGGCTGGCGCCCCCAGCCCCCGGTTCCGACGCCCTTGTAAGAACCTACGCTAGTCTCTCCTACTATTAACAGTACACTCAATTCACCTAATAGGTGCAATTATGTTTCACCATGAGGAGCATGCTATAAGTTCATGTTCCTCGGGCCCTCCCTTAAAAATACTTCATGTTCTTGGCGACTACGTTGCGTTAGATAGTGTAAAACCGCCTACACCTCCCTCTCAGTTGAAAGACTCAACACAAGGGTGTTACAAATGGTAAGTCGAGTATTGTTAGGGAAGGGATGGAGGGCAACTGGAAGATTTCTCTTCTATAATGTATTTCATTTTTTAGATATATCACGTATGTTGTTCAGCTAAAGTTTTATGCTTTATGCGCGACATAGGGAGGGGTGGTAAATGCAGGCATGTCTATGCTTGAGCGATTGTCAAGGATGTCAATTTTTCACGCAACTTTTTTCGAACTCACTTGATTGATGGGCCCCGCTCCATTGCCGGGCCCAGGGCCCAGTGATCACTTAAGACGGCCCTGCGTACACGAAACCATAATTATTTATTATCGATATCAACTTATGAAGTTATTTAATGATTAGAAAATTGTGAAATACAAACAAGTCTCTAGTAGAAAAACCGAGTCTTTTGAAGGCAAGTCTCAAGTCAAGTCCCAAGTCTTTGCTAACTTTTTGGGCAAGTCTCAAGTCAAGTCCCAAGTCTCTGACAGCCGAGTCTCGAGTCGAGTCTCAAGTCCTAAAATTTGCGACTCGAGTCGGACTCGAGTCCGAGTCCCTGACTCGAGTCCCCAACTCTGATATATATATATATATATATAAATATATATTGAATCTAAGAGAGTATCAAGCTGTAACAATTAGAGTTTCAAGTAAGACACAAATCAAATCAAATGGTGTATCCAACCATCCTGATACGTCACAGCTGTTTACTTTGACTGAACGAAGCTACCTGCTTATCCACACTGACTTCCTACAACTCACTTCTCACTGAATTATCTCACTTAATAAAGTGTATTAGCTTGGTACTCATATGATCAAAAACCTCATACGTTAACTAGCGACGCCATCGGTTGGCAATTAGCATAGTAAATGCTTGCTATGTCTGCCCAGATCTTTAAATGCAAATAAGGCTAGTTGGTCTGCTGCACAGACGTTGCAGGCCAAGTGAGTTGGAATTTTTGCATTTTGAAATCTTACCATATTGTCCAAATGTCTCATCATGGCTTCGAACTCCAGTTCACCGACCTTCAGTTTGTGTCCTGTCTCACTGACCCCACCTGCGTCCTTGGCAGTCCCTTCGCCGACCTTGTCTCTGACTTCATCCGGTAGGTGGATGACATTATCCAACCCTACGGCATGTATCTGTCACAAATAATTAGCATACGGTAAAGCGTTTGAATGCAGTTTGTTGTTACATTATCGAACACAAGTCTTACGAGCGACTCTTTTAATCTCTCTTATTCCTCCTTTGTCGTTTCTCGTCGCTGACTTTGCTCTGCTGGTCCTAACACTACTAAGGAGATTCTTATATTTGTCATCTTGTATATGCCATCCGAGGAATGAAACTCAACAATTTCATATAAGAGGACGACAACATCGTACATGATTTGCCGAAGAAACCATCCGTTTGTCGTTCATGCTTCAAAAATACAAGACCCACTAAAGAGTCGTTTTTAGCTTAAATCCGGTTTGAACTTTCGTCCTTTTGATGAAACCTTTGAATCCTTCTCAATTGAAGCATTTTGTCTTCCATCTCTCTGTCAAGGGACAAAAGAGCTAAATACTGCCATTACAGAACAAACACAGAAATGCATTTCTCCTTCAACAGGCAAATATTTGAGCAACTGTCTGTCTGGGCAATAATACTTCTTTTGTTCCTATCCAACAAAAAAAAATTGTCTGTCAACAAAACTGGACCAAACTTGGCTATGTGATAATTTGCTCTTTAATGAACAAAAAGATGTCAACTTCTCTATGGTGGATATAACCAATGCCTGGATTCTGCAAGGCACCTTGATAGCAAATAGGCAAAAGCATTATGTACAATATGTATGAGGTACAATAGAAGCATTGTAACCCTATCAGGAAAACGGAAGTTTGTGTTTATAAGCCTTTTCTCCAAACAATTTGATACAGAATCCTGTGGACGCCTGCGGGCGCAAGCTGAGCTCATCAAACTTACAAAGACCCTCAGGAGCATCCCAGCTTTCCTTTCATGATGTTAGTGTCATCACATTAGTATTTATAATACGCTTTCTGGCCAAGGTGAAGTGCACAGGAGCGGCAGTATTTGAATATACCGCAGAGGATCGAAAACTGAAGCCTTTCCAAAATCTCATCGATCATATTCATAGACTTACTGTTTTAGTATTCTGTGCTTAATACTCCCTTTTGAATAGATATTTATTCCTCTTGAATGTTATTCAACTTTTATTAGCAGATTGAATTTGAGTTAGCAGAAATAAATGTTTTAGTTTTTGAGTCGGACTAAATTTATTCCAGTCCTTGCAGCCCGACTGAACTTTATTAACATTAGGCTGAAACTTGGAGGAAATAAATTTTATCCCACAGCGATAGGCCTAGGCCAAATATCCAATAATGAATGTTCAGAACTTGCTGCAGTTATCCAAGAATATGGAAAATATTGTTGACCCATCGAAGAAGACCAAGCCTCAAAAATGTGTTATTTATTGGATGAAAGATCAACAAGTTAGTACAGAGTCGGTGATGGACAAAGAAAATGCAACTGAAAATGCAGTCTGCTTGATAAAGTGGAGAGGAAAGGGGCCGTATTCTAGAAAAATCATCAAAATAAGTGGTATGTTGACCTTTTTTCTGTTTCATTTCTATGTGTAATCATTTGAAACTTTCTGACAGTGGCACAATAACCAAGTTCAACTTCTAATTTTCTCCTGTCTTGTGCCACGATAAACAGCATATTTGCAGTTAATAAAGTTAATAATCAAATTAAAATAAGACAAGGCTACATGTGTAGTATATTTCTTGTTTAGGCCTAAACTTATAGGGTTACTACAGTTAAGCTTATTCTTATGGGTGCATGGGGCAATGCCTATGTTTGGTAATTATTTGGACATTCAGTACTTGGATTTTCCTAGTTTTACCTAGTCAAACTTCACGTTCAAATCTGACGTTTCTCTTACCGTACTACAGAGATTTTACTTACCATTGAAATAGCGTTTTAAAAATGCAAAACATTTAAGTGTTGGGCATGCAGGGTTTAATGTGATTACATTTCTGTTTTTCATATGTGGTTATATGCAAGGAGCCAAATTTTTCATCATTTTAATAATTATTACAGGGGGGGGGGAGGGCTAGTAAGGTTATATATAAACTTTGTGACATGTTGTAAGACATGTGTAAACATGCTTGCTTGCAAAAAAAGTGGGGTCTAAACCCACCCATCTCTCTCCCGCCTTGCGACGTCCCTGTATTATGCACTGAATATTATATATTATATATTATATTTTCCGTTTCTGGTGGGTGGTTATTGTGCCAATGTATATTTGTGCCCTATCATTATTAATTATTTCTATTTGTTTTATGTTCAGAGTACATTCACAGTATGTGTGGCAGAAACCAGTGGACAGAGCCACAGCCACAAGAGATGAACAAACGGTTTGCATACAAGTGCACGAATGCTCCAAGATACATGAAATTGAAGAAGCTGTATTTTATTTATGTTTTGTTTTGTTTTGTAATTTTATAGTTGTTGAATAAAAAAGGAGACTTCAGAATTCTGGTTATTCTCATTATTTGTTTGGAGAGTTTTAATCAATAACTAGGACAACAAGCTGGCCAAATTCCTAACTCTCCTTACTTGGAACTGATTAGCATACAAGTATTCAATAAGTATTCGAGTAAGTATTCAGAAACCTGTTAAGCCTTCATAAAATAACTAATTAGCATACAAGTATTTGAATACTAGCGAATAAGTATTCGAGTAACTACAAGTATTCATCAGAGCCGAATTATTTAAATTAGCAAATACTTATATATGTAAATGAGCTAAGTATTCAGATAGCTATTCCAAATCTACTCGAATACCTATTCGAATACCTATTTGAATACCTATTTGAATACCTAACAGGTATTTGAATACTTCACTCATTTACATATTTTGGCTCTGACGAAGGCTTATAGTTATTCGTATTAGTATTGGAATACTTATTTTGTACTGTGTGTTATATGGTAAATTTTCTGAATACTAAGGAAATCTTTGAATACTTTTTGAATACTTATCGACTATATTCGTGTTAGGCAAGGGTAACTTTATTAGAAAGCAGATAATCCGCTTTGTAACGACCATTGTTTGTTACCCAGACTCGACAAAAAAAACCACACACACACACCGATTGATAAAATTGTAGGTTGACAAAACCCAGACAACCAACTCTTGATGCTGCAGGGAGAAGAGAGGACCAAGTACTCCCATTCCTGCCCATCAACACCCCCCACTTCCCCCACCACTTGAAATCCTAACCCACTAGTAAAGTGGGTTGCTGAACCTTCAAGACATACAAATAGAAAACTCAATTATGACTTTCATGAACGATCTCTAAGGGAAATTTTTCCCACAGTTTCAACTGGTAGCTTTTCTAAGGATTTACATTAGCCAAAAGACCCTGGTTTCCAAGGTCAATAATGAAACACATCTCCCAGGTGGGTAACCTTGCCCTTGGGGTCAGACATCAAAAAGAATATTATGGGAACTTTATCGCTGAATGTCAGTATAGTGCACATACATGTTAGAAAGCAAACATCCCCTACTATGCCTTAATCCAAATCAATAAATCCGATTTGGAGTCGGCAAGTCGCATCAAGACTAGCAATTATTCCAGTCAAACATACTTTTTCAACCGCTGTTATTTTCTTTTCATTTCATGGAGCAGGCTTTGCTATTGCGGGTGGCTTTCTGCTGTTACTCAGAGCCTAGTTTGACTCAGGAAATCGCAAACGAAAGTTTGTACAGAAGCGGAATCTTCGGGGGTGGAGAGAGTTGAGGAGAGTGTAATGACTACATATTGATACAGAAGTAGACTATGCTAATGGCAAAATCAAGTTCCGTGTAGGCTAGGAGATACAATCATTCCCAAGACAATAAAAATTCCAAATTGATTATACTGTTTGGAAACAGTTTGAAAATTTCAGATAACTTTTCTCAGAGGAGAGGGTCATAACAAAGAATTAACTCAATCCATACCATTTACTTTGTGTTTCGAGTTGACTAATCTTGTCCATTTTCAACCCTAACCCCCTCCCCCCCCCCCCTTAACCCATTCCCGGCTCTTTAAAAAACAGCTTAAAAAAGGAAAACTCTGTAACTTTCACAGGTCTCCAAAATATTCTGAAATGGAGGAGAATAAAACAAACTGTGACATAACCAGAAAACATTTGGCCTCACACTGCTAAGTTTTACAAGCAATCCGACCACGTTGGACCAAGTCCAGCTAATTCTTTACCTGTATCTCACATGCTGCTACACAGTTGAGGGCTAGGAAGTACGCCTCCTCTATGGACCCACCACAGCAGACGATACATGGTTATGCAAGAATAGGATCTTGTTTTTGGGTCCAGGGGCCCTGATGATTTGATCCTTCTGTTCCTCCTCGACCACGATCTCCGTGTAGTCATAGTATAGAGATCTCACCACAAATCAAGGCATCTTGACTGATCGGCAATAGGCCACACTTCATAGTTGAGACCTGTCAAGATTCAAAGCAAAAAATTCAAAATCCTCCATATTCTATGACATCTTTGCTTTTAACGATTTGCTTTGGTCAACAACTTGCAGGAAGGGTAATGCTAGGCAAACATATTGAATATTCAAAGAACATTTAAAATCCTCCATAATCTATGACATCATTGCTTTTAAGGTAGTTTTTTTCTTCTTTTTCTTTTCTTTTATGTGGTCAGCAAATTTATAAAGTCAACCAGGTATTAATCAAAACAAATCGAAATGTGACAAGTCAAGCTAAAGATCTTAAAAAAAAGTGATCAAAGTCCAAGTAAAGAAAAAAGGAACCTGCTCTAAGAATCATGAAAGTAATTATAAAGGTGGATACTCACAGCAGCGGCTGCCGAAGTGTGCACATGTTAAATGCATTTAGTACCTGGTCTGGATTTATTATTATTATTACTATTGCTTTGGCAGACTTTTAACTTTGAACACTATCTATCAATATGTAGCAACTGCTTTGAAGTTGATGAGAAAAACATCTTTTGGCCGAGAAGCATCCAACATTGGGGTTATTCCACTCATCTCCAGAAGTTATCTGTTGATCCAAAAAAAATCCCTTAGTTCATTGTTGCCTTTAAGTAAAACAGTGAGTGACTTAATTATTTAGATTACACAAAAGAAGGCAAAACTATATCAAGAAAAGAATGCAAGACAATTGATCAAGTTAGCCATTAGCTAGCATTTGAAAGCAGTAGAGAAGACCAGCATATGCAGAGAAGCCTCCTTGATAATTGAAACAAACACTGTTGTTCTATAACTCTATAAACACTACCTGGCAATTGATTGGACATTGTTTATATGTAAAGGATTGGGTGGTTAGAGAAGTCTGGTTGCGACATCCAAGGGGGGTGGGTGGGGGGGAGATATAGTGTGGCAAGGGAAGGCAGAACTCAGTTTTACTCTTTAAGCGCTGGTATTTTGTTCCCCACTAGCAAGCTCTACATCAAAGAATAGGAGGAAAAGGAAAACAAATGTGTAATAAACAATGCTTGATAAAATCATAAACTAGCTTTTAAATGTTGGAACACTCCTTTAATGCTCAGAAAATATTAAAGAGTGAATGGCTCCTTTATTATTACGGAGTAGAAGGCTCTTTTAAATGCTTATGTCATGCAACCCACAATGCATCTCATGTCAAAAATTAACCTTCTATTCTAAAAATCATGGCTATAACCGACATATGATAAAAAAAAATAAGATATAAAATCTTAAATTTGTCCAAAATCCATAACCATCTAAAAAAATATTTGCTTTGTCAGTAGATGATAGCTGAAGGGAATCAATACAGCTTATTTATTACAACTCTAAGTGTACATATGACCAACTAATCCCAATGCCATGGAATACTATTTTGTACCAACGCCAACAACAATATGTACACAACAGTTACCTTTATCGAACACATGGACACGGCCATCTTACACTACAAAAACTTGCGATAAAGCTGAGGGTGCTACTGGCAAATACCGCAGAATATGTACAACGTATCTAGCCTTATGCTGTCTACCAACAGAAATCACCTACAATATAATAGAGCACCAATGGTGCAGAAGCTCATACCTTTTCAAGCTTCAAATTGTAGAGCCCACAAAACTTTATGGCCCACCAAATTTCAGGCCATTCTTCAGATTCCACCAATTTTTGGCCCATGAGGGATAACCCCCCCCCCCTCTGTTAGCAGAATCCTGGCCACACCACTGGCTATATTTCCTATTTTCCCCCTTTAAATCCTATTTTACCCACTCTCTCAAACAATACCACTGACCTACCCTATTAAACTTTCTCCCCTCTACCTGAGCAGACATAACTTCAAAAGCACTACTTCCCAAAATTTTGGCTGGCTGCCTACATACCTCAGGCTCAAGACTTCTAAGAATCGGCAAGTGCTGATTGGCTATAGGGCTCTCATGCTTACAGTTCAACAGTTAATAACAACTCCCATTCCTGCTTTAATTCCACTAACAGCCTCTGCAGAGCTTAACCACAAATGTAAACAAACACTGCAGAGACTGGGAGACAAATTAAAGAGCTTTGGCAAAAGGTGAAGGCTCAGATATTTTAAACAATGGGGATTATTTGTAATTAATTAACTTTTGACCAAAAATTATTAGGCATCACCTTATTCGTACACAATCCAACAATCATCAGTTCAACTTTGAATATGATCCATCAAAATCTTGAGATTGAGATATTTGAAAATATTACAAAGAATGACCCCCGATGACCACCTAAATGACATTTGACCTCAATTTTCCGAACACCCCTCGTAACTCTCATCCCGAGGAACTTTGTGACCAAGTTTCATTATAACTGGCCATACACTGTACGAACAGGAGCAATTTGAAAATATAGGTCCACAGCCCGGGCCACAAAAGACCCCTAGTTGATCTTTGATCTCAAATTCATGAACACCCTGAAGGTAAAACTTCCATAGTACTATCGTGACAAACCCTCAACATTGTACCATGAAATCTGTAGGAGAAGAAGTATTTTGCGTATTTCCACAAAATGGCCCATTACGGCCCACAGGTGACCTTTGACCCCAAATTTCGGACCATCTCTGATGGCCCTATACCCAATGGTCCTTGTGTCCAAGTTTCAGGGAATTCCAACAACACGGTTTTACCAATTGTTGACGGATAGAGTGATAGAGTGATAGAATGATAGAGTGATAGACGCCGCACTGTAACAATAGCTCACACCAGCATGCTGGTATGAGCTAAAAAATGAAATGCAAGCAAATATGAATACTTGTAACATCTTCGTTCACATACTGAAATAATTATTCCATCTAGTACAGTAGTAGCAGGCATATCACATAATATAACACATGCTTGGACCTAAGATGTTTAAAAAGTAAGGAACGAACTTACCTGATTGTACCTGGTCTCCATAGCTGCCCTCAGCATACACTGCAAACGTACATTTTCTGCAACACCTAACTTCACGTCAAACTACAAAAAAAGCATCATATCAGTCAAAATCTTAGAAAAGTTACAAATGAAACATGTTATTACCTCATAGAGCTTTTGATGATAAACTGACGCAGGGAAAGTTAATTAAAAATAACTGATATTTTTGGATATATACATAAATCTTAGATTTCGTGTATAAACCACTTTGTCAATGGTCCTGACCACAAACTTTTTCAGGTTCCTTACCCGCAACTTCCTGGAGTTTTGAAGGCTGAAATTGCAAATAAACTAGTGCATATCCCTACACCAGTTTGAAGGGTCACATTGCAAATAAATTAATGCATATCCCTACACTAGTTTGGAGGGCTAAAATTGCAAATAAACTAGTGCATATCCCTACACTAGTTTGGAGGGCTGAAATTGCAAATAAACTATTGCATATCCCTACACTAGTTTGGAGGGCTGAAATTGCAATTAACTTAGATATGCTGACGACACTACCCTACTTGCAAGAACAGCAGCAGAGCTTCAAGACCTAATTGAAAGAGTCAAGCAATCCAGTGAGGAATACGGACTGTACCTCAATGTTAAGAAGACAAAGGTTATGATATGTGGAGGAAAGAATGACCATCATATTCAAGCTGATGGAGAGGATGTCCAAGTAGTCAACACTTTCAACTTCCTGGGCTCTCTGATTGTGGATGATGGTGGATGCTCACAAGAAATACGATGGCGTCTCGCCATGGCTAGATCATCTGCTATAAACCTCACCGACATCTGGAAAGACAGAGGGATCTCAAGAAACACCAAGATCCATATAATGAATGCTTTGGTCTTTCCAATCGCTACATATGGGTCTGAGACGTGGGCTTTGGGAGCAGTAGACAGAAAGAAAATCCATGCTTTTGAAATGTGGTGTTGGAGGAGGATACTGAGGATATCATGGAAGGAACGTAAGTCAAATTTTTTTGTCAAGAACCAAATTGGAGCGAAGGTTACCTTATGTCAGAAGATAGATAAGAACAAGCTGCAGTATTTTGGACACATTTCTAGGAGAGAAGGTGACAACTTGGAGAAGATCATTACCCACGGTCATGTTGAGGGTCAACGAAAACGTGGTAGGCCAAAAGTTCGATGGGCTGACGGGATAAAAGAGATCACCGGCATGAACATCTGCGCAGCTCACCGATACGCCCAGGATAGAAGTGGTTGGAATGTCATCATCAATAGGGTCACAAAGGGTCAGTCATGACTCATAGGACGACGACGACGACGAGTGCATATCCCTACACTTGTTTGGAGGGCTGAAATTGCAATTAACTAGTGCATATCTCTTACATATAAATAGACCTATATCAAAAAGCCCAATCCTTGAGATCAATTTTAAGTTGGTCTGACTTCATGAAGTCAAAAAATTGGATAACCAACCGTTATTGGATAACCAACCGTCAACCTGTTAACACTGTTCCTTGAGGAGCTCTTATATTTTCTACTTTCTAATGATCTCCGAGGTTAAATAGAGTGTGGTTTTCACTACATCATTGCAAATTGTATTATTTGAGATACTAATTGAGACAATTGATATTTAGCAGAAAATTTTATTTTATTCAAATTTTGGAATACTTTTTCCGCTGGAGATCTCGGCAATGACGTCTTGCGACGTTCATTAGCCTACAAGATTTTTAGTACGGATTCTGTGACAGTGGAGAAATTAAAGGAGTGTAGCATCAGAGTTGCTGACAGTTCATATAAAGATACTAAGATTTTGTATGCTATCATGAATGATGTTGGTAGAGATGGAATTGCAAGTTGTGTGAAATCTTTGGGATGCTGGATTATCACATTAAAAGCAAAGAAACAAGCTGATCTTATTTTGGACAGTGGACTCCTCGTGAATGGGAATCAGTTTCTACTGGTGTCAACAGAACGTTCCTAACAGTTAGTGTTTTCGGAGTACCTTCATTCATACAGGACAAAGATCTAACAGGAAAACTTTGTGAGTATGGGTGTAAAATAAGAGGCAAATGGAAACGAAAGACCTTCCCCAGATTCCCAAATATCGAGAACGGAATACGATATGTACAGTTAGAACTACCTGAAGAACACAAGAGCTTGCCTTACGCAATTAGAATTAACGGGATTAATATGAACTTAAAAGCACAATGGTCAAACTAAAGCATGCAATCTGTGTTTGGAAAGCGATCACATCAGGAGAAACTGTCCTAACTACAAATGTAAAGTTTGCGATGTCCAAGGGCACTGGGAAGCTAATTGCCCAAAGGTCAGATGCTTTAAATGCCAAGAACTTGGACATAAAAGCTTTAATTGTCCTGAGACGTTTGAAGAGTATCGCCATGACAACACAGACGCTGGCTCGACCCAAGATACACATGAAAACAAAACACAATATCAGTCTGAGGGATTAGTTACTGGGTCAGTTGAACAGGACGATCACGCTATTCAAGAAGCTATCGAGGTCAGGGCACAGAAATCCGAACAAATACTTTATTTATTTATAGCGATGCAAGCTGCAAAATACCTTGAAACAGGGGAGGAAGCTATCGCATGCAATTACTACGATATTGTTTCATACAACAAGATGTCTAGCGAACACATATTGTCTTTATTCCACCATAATAGTCGAAGCCTTAACAAAAACTTAGACGACATAACTACATTTACGTCTCTATTGAAGGAGGATTTCTCTGTCATTGGATTTACCGAAACCTGGCTTACTGCAGATATATCCCCCCTAATCCATATCAATAACTATACGCTTGTTGAAAGGCATCGTCCCGAAAGGAGAGGTGGCGGTGTTTGTCTATTTGTTAACAACGATTTAAATTTCAAACTCAGAAACGATATAAGCATTTTCAATCATTCTGTCAATGTTCATAGAGGTTGACATAACATCAGCAATGAAAAATTATACCATAGGCGTAATTTATAGGCCTACAAAAAGTTCACTGCATATTTTTCTGACACACGTAAACAAAATTTTAACCCAACTCCCGAATGAACGACATAGTGCGTACATTATGGGTGATTATAATATTGATCTTGCAGATTAAATCTGCTGACTTTTTAAACTTACTTTATGCCAGTGGATTTTTTCCTACTATTACCAAACCTACCCGTGTGGGTAACACTTCTGCAACTCTTTTAGATAATGTTATAACCAATGATGACTGCAAACTAATAACTGGTATCTTTGTAACCGATCTCAGTGACCATTATCCATTATTTCTCCAAACTGCCATACACAAAAGTAGGCAAAGGGGCCCTATGTATGTGAGGAACTACTGCAAAACAAATGTACAGAATTTCTTCTCAACAATCCGAGATGCTTCTTGGGAAAATGTTTCATCCCAAACTGATGCAAACATTGCCTATTCTATGTTTTATAACAATTTCAATGCCATATATAATCAATGCTTTCCTGAGCAATGCGTCACCAAATCTAAGAGACGTCGAAAGAGACACCTGTGGATTACTGCAGGTATTCTAGTTTCTATCAAAAGAAAAGATAAGCTATTTAAAAGACATATTAAGAACCTGTCCGGTGTAAATAAAACTATTTATTCTCAATATCGCAATAAGCTCAATCATGTTATCAAATTTTATAGAAATTTATATTTCAACAATAAATTTGATAATGCGAGGAGTAACCCAAAAGGCACATGGGATACCATTAACCAACTACTCCATAAAGGTCGTAAACAATCATCGTATCCCTCTTTTTCAAGGATGGTGACAAAGAGATTAACACCGACCATGACATTGCTAATAACTTTAATGACTTTTTCGTCAATCTGGGGTCATCACTGGCAAGTAAAATCAACCACAAACGTAAATCACAGGAATCTGTGAACATTGATGTTAACACTCATTCCATGTTTTCTCATCCTGTCAGTGAGGAGGAGTTGTTAAAAACAGCAGCCTCTTGCATGAAACCTGATAAAGCAGCTGGATACGATGATTTTAAGCCTGGTATTGTAAGACAAGTTATCCTAATTATTACAAAACCATTAACCCACATTTGTAATTTGTCGTTCAATACCGGTATTTTTCCTGATATGCTAAACATTGCCAAGGTCATCCCTGTCTTTAAGAAAGGGGATTCAGAAAACTTTGAAAATTATCGACCTATATCACTTTTATCATGTTTTTCCAAAATAGTTAAAAGGCTTATGTATAATCGTATTTTTAACTTTATTTCAAAATATAACATTTTATGCCAGGAACAGTATGGATTCCGTCCTGAACACTCCACTGAGCTAGCACTAGCTGATGCCATTGACAATTTGTATAGTAATCTTGACAAGAATAGTACCTGTGTCAGGGTTTTCCTGGACCTCTCAAAGACCTTTGACACAATAGACCACACAATTCTGCTTAATAAATTACACCGTTACGGCATAAGAAGAACCCCTCTTAATTGGATCGACAGTTACTTAGCAAACCGCTACCAATATACATCCTACAAAAATGCTCATTCCCAACCGCAGAGAATTCAATGTGGTGTGCCACAAGGCTCTATACTTGGTCCATTGCTTTTTATCCTATATGTTAATGACTTTACCAATGTTTCTGATAAAGTTAAAGTTGTTTTGTTTGCTGACGACACAAATATTTTCTTCGTATCACAATCGAGAACTTTATTTCATATCAACTGAATTAGACAAGTTCAGCGACTGGTTCGTTGGCAACAAATTATCATTGAATATTGATAAAACAAACTATATAGTTTTTTAATACTTCTAAAAATTTTACATGGAATTCTGATATTACTATGGGGAGTAAAAGACTACAAGTCAATAGTACTAGATTTTTAGGCGTATATATAGATCATTAACTTAAATGGTGTGACCACATTACAACTGTCTGTAAAAAAGTTGCAAAAAACACCGGTGTTTTAGCTAAGCCTAAGCATTATCTGCCACAACACATATTAAAGATTCTCTATCAGATATTAGTCCAGCCACATACTATGTACTGTTGTAACATATGGTCTGGTACTAGATATACCAATCTGAATCCCATTTGTATTACACAGAAGAGAGCAGTCTGCCATATAACACATGCCAAACCACGGGACCACACAAATCCTCTTTTAAAGCGTTCTAAGTTGTTAAAAGCTGATGACATTATTAGGGTTAACCTTGCTACATTTGCTTATAAGGCATGGAATGGACTGTTACCAAATGCTTTTAAGGACCACTTAATATGTAACATTGATATTCATCATTACAATACCAGATCTTCAGGCAATGCACATTATAACAGGTATAATTCTACAATGGGGATGTTATCACTAAAGGCACGTTCAATCAAAACATGGAATTCTCTAATAGACAATATTACAAATAAACCTTCTGCAAAATCATTCAGAAGAAACTTTATTCAAAAAATTATTGCATCTAATTAATTGAACATGTTCATTTTTCTTATATATTTTGTTTTCTTTTTCCTTTTCTTTCCAGGGAGTCCTCTACTTAAAGCCATCTGAAGGTTTTATAGAGGACTTCCTATCACATTGAATATATTCACGTGATAAACAAATCAAATCAAATTTGTGAATAGGACTGCATAATGCAATTTTAGTCTACAGGTACGGGGCCCCTCAGAATGTAGGTGTTTTTTGTAAGTCACCTACAGCTCACCAGTTTTACATTATTGGGTAAAACAATGAATAATTATGAAGATTATCTATTAACTTAGATTGCATTTGGGTCCAAACATGAAAATATTTTTTTTATTATTTTTTTTTTGCATGGAGAAAAACCACACTAAAAAACACTTGCCCCTCAAAACGCTGGTCAACAATTTTGCTTATAATTTTCCAGGAACGTGATGAATTAACAACAAATTTTGACTGGTTCACTCATTTTAAGCTCTCTAAGAGTTATTTAAAAATTGATTGTGTTTCTTGTATTTTTTCCCACTGAGGTTCCCAAAATGCTGGTGTATTGCCCCTCAGAATGCTGATTTTCCCTAATGAAAAATACAAAACATGACACCTCCTTTACAAAAAAATTTTTTGTTTTCCCATTCCTTGGCATATTGACAGTCAACAAATGGAAAAATATTCCCCACTTAAGTAATAAAAGAGCAAAAGTAACCAACAAACATCCTAAAGACAGTTAACAATACTTTGGATTTCTTCTAACTCAACTATCTACACTTGTACATATGGCTCCTGACATTGCTGTCAAGAACATTCCAAATCTTCTTATATCAACAACTGAACTTGGTTCTGAAGCACATGAATCCCTGTTGTCAGCGTACCAGTGATTAGATCGACACTTAGCAGCACAGAAGGTAGCAAGACCAGTTGTCATTGTTTCTGATGGCCACAGTTCCAGATTTGATATTGAGGTGTTGAGGTTCTTGAGAGCAAAAGAAATGCATCTTTTCATCACCCCACCTGATACCACTGGAGTCACACAATTACATGACCAAATCAATCAAAATTTGCACTGTGAATACCATAACAGCAAGGGAGAACTCTTTTCAGCGGAATGCACAGTCAACAGGGATGGTTTCATGAAGAAATTGGCAGATGTTTGGCCACGGTGGGCAAACAAATTTGAAATAATAAAAAATGCAGCAAAACGTGTTGGTGTAACAATGGAGCTATAAATCCCAGGTTTATAGCTCCATGGTGTAACTAACCATGGCCTGAGTGTTGAATGGATGCAAAAGGACAAATTTGTTCAAGCATCATCTGTTATTCAAGATGAAACAGCAGGACCTTCATCATCAACTTCCAACACATCAATGGTTGAGTCGCCAGTTGGCATCAAGAAGTACACCAAGCAGTACTATACACAAAAACTGGAGAACTCATTAGAAACCATCCAGAAGCTTGAAGATTCATTCAAGAGTACACCATTGGAGGAGATTGATGGACTACTGACAATTAAGAAAGTGAAGCCAAAACCAAAGGCAACAAGTAACATGAGGGTAACTCAAGTCTATGGATCCATGGAAGGACAACAAATATAAGAGTCAGTGGAGTTATTGAATAAAGAGAACGAAGCAAGGGACAAAGCCAGACAAGACAATAAGCTGAAGAAACAGTGTAATCTAGGGACATTTTTGAAGTGCAAGTCACATTGTGTTTGCTTGAAACCAGATGGCAAGTGTGAGGCAGAGAAGTTGAAACTGTGTCCCAAATGCTTGAATGTGCTGGCTTCCCAATTATATGCAGTAAAGCTGCATGTAAAGATGAAAATGGAGTCAAGCCTGATATGATTTTGCCTGCTTGCACACAAGGGAAGCGTGTGCGTCGGCGACTTCTTGTTGATGACTCATCTGTTGAAGAGATGTCTGTAGTTGATATTGAGGTTGAAGGTGCAGAAGAGGTTGAGGTTGATGGTGCAGATGACGTTGAGGTTGAAGGTGTAGATGCTGTCGAGGTTGAAGGTGTAGATGTGATGGGGTTAAGAAGGTTGGATATGAAGGATGTGAAAGTGTCGATGTGGGTTTAGGTGATATATGAAGAAGAAGTGTATGATTGGTAAAGTTCTACAAAAGGTGGGAGATGAAGTCTGTGTGAGATGTTTAGAGAAGCCATTTGGAGTAGATAATAGGGTATGACACAGGAAATGGAAAAAGAGTCTGCTCCCATACTTTATGGTGAAGTGTATGAAGCAGAAGTGCAACCAGGGATGGTGAAATGTGGTAGAATGTAGAAATACATTTATCAATAAACATGTGTATGTGAAATGAAAAGTTGATTAATTTTATAGTTTAGTTATTACCCTTTACAAGTTTGTCTTTTCTGATGATGCTTTATTTGTTTAATTAAAGTTTCAAATGATAAAGTTGTTTATTACCTGTTAAATATAAATCATTACAGTTAAAAACAGATTGTTCTTTCTTCAGCTACATGAAACTGTTACATGTGAATGTAGGTTCTTTAAAGTGTAATTAATATTCGTTTATACTATATGTGTGTGGTACTGTATTTTGCGCCAACCCATAAGCACCCACCCAGTTGAACTGACCCACAATGTTAAAAATCTTAAAGGTAGCAAAACTTACATCCAAATGAGATCTTCATTTATATAGTAGTCATTTTGGCAGTATGTTGTGAATTGTACATATCTTAGTAAATGTAATGGACATAAAATTGAGGGAATACTGTGGAAGGCAATAGTAAATATTTCTCAGAACATTTAAAAAAAAAATGAGAGCAACTTATTTAACGTAGTTAAATTACAAAATATGTGAGGTAAGTGTTTATTTTTGGTGTTATTAGTGTAAAATTATATGTTGCATGTAAAAATACAGTTTTGATATTACACTGTAATGGATTTATTAATTGTTCATATTTGTTTTTATTGACCCTCAAAACGCTGGTTTAATGCCCCTCAAAATGCTGATTCTGATCAAGTAATGATGTTTTCAAAAATATCAAGTTACGTACAATGTGCTATATTTCACTGATCATCATTCTACAAACATGTAATTTTGCAATGTAAATTACCCCCTAGTTGTCCGTTTTTGATGCAGTGCCAAGAAGCTACACTTCAATTAATAGCAAATTTTAGATGCACGGTAAGCAAATAGATGATTGTACCCATATATTTTTTTGGAAACTATAAAATAATTTTTGAGTTGTTGGCAATTTTAAATTCATCATACATATATCCTATCTAAAAAGTATAATAAAAAGTTCATGACAGGTTCAGTTTTTTTTCTAGCCAATAATATTTGTTCACCTACATTTTGAGGGGCACCAGCATTCTGAGGGGCCCCTACCTGTAGTATGTTAATTATTTAATGATGTCTATTTTCCTCGAGATGAGCTTCATTCTCAAAAGTTATACCTGTACTTACATTTTATGCCTTTGTTTGCTAGCTGGGTCATCTACTTGGTTATTTTTCAGTGGAACAGGTGTCACTTAACTGTTTCTTCTCCTCTTTACTGCTTGCATGTGTTCCTCTCATTCCTAAATTTGTCCATCAACTTCATGCTCCAGTAATCCTGTTTCAAAAGGAATTATAAATAATATCGACGCTCTATGTTCACATACTGGGTAATCACCAATCACAATAAATCCCATTCCAATCCCATAGCTTCACGCACACACACATCTAATCAAATACACACACATGCTGTTTGAAAGCCGTTATTTCCTATTCACAGTTGGTTTGGTCTACCAAACATACTCTGAAACTCTCTACAAAGACAACGATGCACAGAGCTGACCCTGGCAACCTAGGATAAGGAATTATATTTTACCCAGCCCAGACACAATAGCATGTACATATAAACATTACTTACTACAGGATGAGCGCCAGGTATGGATGCCTTTCCCAGGAACGGGTAGCCCCCGCTGCCTCTGAGTAGTGGGCAGTTCAAGTGCAGCTCGTAGATTGCTCAACAGCATGTCTCTTCCCAGTCCTGTGGTCAGTACACAACAACCAGTTTGTACCTACATGTAATGAAAGAAATTAATCAAAAATAATATGGCACAAAAGAGGGTTCTAATTAAGAAGACACTGCAACTGCATGGCCTCTCCAAAGACTTTCCAATTCAGGCAGAATATGATCATCAATATCACAACCCTCTAAGTATAATGCAAGAAGTAAGACTCCATTTGCTCCTGCAAGCCAATGCAGAGATGTAATAGTTGCGAATGTCACCATGGATACATTTGTTATTGGTTACCATCACAGTAACAAGTTGTGCTTAATGGGTGAAATGAAAAGAAGAAGGGATCACAAGGTACAATGTCCAGGCAATGAGGGCTGTTCAGCAAAGATGCCCTATTTCGGAGATGAACAAAATGGTGGAAAGATTTGTGAATCCAAATTACTTACAGGTAAGAATCCACTAATGGTCAAGTACGTGTCTCACAACTGATGCTGATGGCAAGGCATGTAAAAGGTTCAGTAGTACAATGGCTGTAACTACTCATTCTGAAAGTGAACTTAACCTGTTAGATCAAGTTCACCTACTCAAGTCACTCCGCAGAGCACTGACTATATTAAAGCAGTATTCTCCTCTGATATGTTCCTGCAAAAACTGTGACTAAGAAGCGCTTGACAATCTTATAAATACGTGGGAGAAACCATCACTGATAAATTGGAGTGGGATGAACATGTAAAACGTATTCTAGCAAAAACTAATCAGCGTATGTTCCTATTACAGAAGCTTAATTTATTCGGACTAGACCAACTCTTATTTCTCTGTTCTATATTAAAATCGTCAATCAAGACCACCATTACATTCTGTTTAGCCCCGTGGGGTGAAAATACTACTGCTAGAGACATGACCAAGTTAAGTAGACTAGTTTCTAAAGCAAGGAAAGCTTGTCGGTCACATGACCTCAGTTCAGTAGATGAGTTGCTTGTCAGAGTATCACAGAGTAATATGAAGTCAATCATGTCATCCCAACATCCTCTGGGGCATCGGGTAGATAACAGCAATCAAACAGGCAGACTAATTGTCATGAGATGCTGAACCGAGAGATACAGGCGTTCTTTTTTGCAAAGGGCTATTCTCAATCTTGCCAATGAATTACGTAGGAAAAAGGCCAAATATATGTGTCAGAACATGGACATAGTAGTCTTAATTTTTCGTTTTAGGAATCAGATTTTTATGTATTTTCGATGTATTTATGATTGTTTTATTGTCTGTTTTACTGAGATGGACTGAATGCTAATTTATATGGTCAATAAATTTCTTATATCTGAAATATCAAAAGCGCTCTATCAACATGTTTAGAATGCCTTGCAAAGTACTACAGTGGAAATCATTTATATCGCCAAAAGCATTCATTTGTATGCAAGAGGGGCAGGAAGTACACATTTCCATGTATGCCAAATGCTGCAAAGGGTTCTCTGCTAATATGCCACACTGACAGCAGGAAGCTAAACAAAATATCTGAGACACCCACCTGCAGCAAATGATTATGGTCCACTCGTTTTGAGACTTCCACTCAAAAGCAGATGTCATCAATAAGGCTTTCACTGTGACCAATCCAAAACACAGTACCACACTTTGGTGCATTGGTCAGTACAGGGACTACAGTTCCATACACATAACATATAATGTGCCTGAAGAGTCCATAGCCAGGAAGATGGAAGCTGCAGTATTAAAGGTGAGCTCAAATAGTCCATGTATCCAGACCCTGAAATAGATGCAAAGAAAACAGAAATGTGATGAATTACGTAAGAGAGGCAGAGCATACAGATGGAGGAGAGCACAACTCAGAGAGAGAAAGTACAAGCTACATGGTAGAACTAAAAACATAAACCAGTCCAGTATCTATAAGAAAGATCAACTGATTCATGACCAGTTACTCTAGGATGAAAAACTACACTGATGATGAAGATGACAATATTTATCGGTGATGCCAGTAATTTGTAAACTGAGTCTATCCACACTCACTGTTATGAGTTAAAACAGTATCACTCAGTCAGGGAAGTAGGCAATCAAGCTGATGACCATGAACTTGGCAAGTGCCATCAAACTTTCAAGGCTTTCTGCTGTGTTGCACTGCAAGATACTGTTGAGAGATGTGACACCTCTCTCCACATGTAGGCTGTTGTGGCATATGTAGGAGATGTCAAATGGTTTGATCCTTAAGATTTCTTTACTTTTCACAATACTTTGAAGAGCATATATGTCAGAATGTGGACTCTGCTGCCTCTTCTCTTAGCTGTCAGGGTTAGCATTGTGAAAATAATGCCATATGCTGGTGCCCCTGGCTTACTGATGGTGTAGGCACCGGTCCACATTCTGCATCCCTCTGTGTAACTTGCTGGGGCTGATGTATGTTTTGCCAACTTTTCATTTATGTCATCAGCCCATGCCATCCAATCTTGGTCTGAAATTGCAAAGGTGTGAGCTTTCCAGTTACATATTTCTAAATGTATATAGGCCTAAGCTTATTCTGAATGCAGCTTGGGGCTCAGTTCAGCTGATTCTTAAACCACATTGAGTAGTAATATATGCTTTTAAACTTCTGTCGCTTTTGCTCTGCTACACTGCACAGAAGTAGGCTACTCACCAGCTCTACAACTTCCCTATCAAATAAGCTACATGTACTACTTAGTGAGTGTAAGTCTGTGATGGTATAAGCTCTGAGGTGATGGGTATTACTTTCACTTTTCCCCTTTGAGGTAGCTGAGAGGTTTTTCACACCTACCCATGCAATCATCCCATTCTTTATCATAAAGTTGAAATTTGATTTCTTCTTGAATATGAAACTTTTTCCTAATTTTAAGTTGCTAACTCTTCAAACTCAACAACTTGCTTCTGTTCTTTTATGGTGAGATCATAGATGTGAGGAGTTCATAAATACTGATTTAGTTTCAGAACCAATTCTACATGTTAATCTTCTTACAACTGTTTATTCAACATCTATGAGAAAAGGTTTCCTCATGTAAGTGAATGAGGTGTCAATGTTCCAAAAGTTTATTGAACCTTTCTGTCCAGCACATTTTTGGCATTTATATGTAAAATTCCACCTGTTTTCTGCCATACTTCCTCTGTGGGAAATGGTGTAGTGCAACCCTGCATTTCTGTACTGTAAAGAAAGAAAAAATAGATAACTAAAATCCTGGTTATCAGTACTGAAGGGCTCATTTATTAAAATTACAATTCATTATTCTTAATCGTAGTTAACCATAAACATAGATTGAAATACAGATCTTGTCTCTTACTATTTTTATAACCAGAACTGCATGTGGATTCCTAACATAGTTAACGATCAGCTATCTGCAGTATTCTGTTCGTAAAGTGTTTGTGTAATGCGGCTGAGCAAGAGTCTTTCCAGTAAAGCTGTTGGAAAAGGGAAGACCACTAATGGAGTAAATGAAAACAATTAAATGATACCTTAAATAACTGTTGACCAGCTGATAAACATATTTATATTTTAAATGCAATTTCCCCAGATTAGTGATAGTAATATACCTAACATGTGTTCATCCGTGGGTGGGAAAGCAATTATTTACTCTGTCACTGTGAATTTCCCTCATGCAGTGGCATTGCTGGCACGACTCTTGCTCAATCGTGTTCGTGTTACATTTGCAAAGAAAAAGTTAAGCTTACCTTCTAAAAGGTTAAGTTAACCTTAAAAGTGCTAGTTCAAAAAGGTTAAGAAGGTTGGCTTCTGCAATTGCGTAGGCCTACAGCACACATACTTTATGCTTGACCTTATTAGTTTAGATTAGTTTAGTAAAGAAAAAGGATCAGGAGGGACACTCAAGTCCCCATCAAAGACCCTATAGGAGATGGAAGAAAACTGATGACACAAACGATCAGACCAGATTACAATGCTTAAAGTGCTTGTCCAAAGCATTCTTAAACCCATTCACACTACAGTACTTGCAAGTACAATTTTCTCAGGCAAACCATTCCACTCATTCACGACCCTATTAGAAAAAAATTTATGCCAAATATTAATACTACTTTGTGACTTGTGGAGTTTAAGACAATGACATCTGGTACAACCACTATCAGCAAACATGAAAAAGTCAGTGACTATCAAGATACTTAATAAAGATATCACTTTTATGAAACCTACGTTTGAGTTGAATCTTGGTCTTGGTCACTGCATAATCTAGATCTATGGGAAGACTGTCCATGAACTTGTGTTTAAGTTACTTTATTTCTCTGAAATTTAGTGACTCTAGCCCTGACTCGTTGCATAACTGGTAATAGTTCCTAAAAACTCAACATGAATTGAATATGAACCACTGAATCAAGAACTACTGGAGACTAATAATTCTTCACATCCTTGGCTAGATGAAGTAATGGTTTCTAATACAAACGGTATACTTTATCAATCCCGTTCTTGAACCATTGGCCAGAAAATTGTGTCCTTTCTGGAGAGAAGTATTGAAGGAGAACCGGACTGATGGTGTGCTATTTATAATAATCCCTCTGCCTAATACAAATACCAAAGTATTTAATTAAAAAAATAGTGAATTGCACATAAAGCTCCTAAGGCGACATCTTTGCTCTAGGTAAATTTAACTCTTTTCACAACACTTAGGACGACATAGCATAAACTCACCACTTAGGGCGACAATGGTGATTTACTGTAGTGTAATTTCGTCACACTGGACGATTAAATACAATTAACTAGTTAATTAATTTCACATATACATGTCACCCTATGTGAAATTAACTCTTTCCACAACACTTAATAAATTAATAAATTGTGAAAGACATAACACCAGAGATCTACAGTCAATATGAAAAGATGCCTGTATACAGTATTTAGAACTGCTCAATGGGATCATTTCAACTCAAGCTGGATTCTAAACCTGAAAATTTCCAACGTATGAATTCTGGCCATTAACTTACATCACTAATAGTTTCAGAATTTGACTTCTGTTCATTTGTCAGTTTATTGAGTCGTAATGACAGGCTCTTAGCATTACACTCATAAACACACATACTGCTACTTCACAAAAATGCATTGTGTTACATATTGAAACAATTTTACATAACACAAAACAGCATGGAATGAAAACAATATGACAAAAACAGGGAGTTTGCAGGAACTCACCAGGACTCACAAAAGCCTTCAAGATCTTTGCAATCTAGACACACCTCAAGGTGCCCCTGCATACTCAAGCATGACATATAGCCCTTGTTACTAGGATATATTGGAATTACTGGATATGAGTTTGCCCGACAGTGCCAAGTCTCATTGCAGGAAGTCCACTTCATCTCATTTGTTGTATGTAAGAAGAAGTACCTGGAAAGGAAAAAAAGTTACTCATTACAACAATGTTGCATTTCTATTGCAATTTCCATTTGTTCCTTTACCCTCTGGATTATCAGGTATAAATGAAAACTTTCATTCAGCTTTCACTTAAAATTATCAGAATTACTATTAAGAGCAACAAACTTATAAATCAGATACAGACTATCATCTAAACCCAGCCTTACAAAATGTGCATCCTCATTGTATTGATGCAAGTTTATCAGTCAGATCTAACTGGTGCCATGATACCTCTTTTAAAAATGACTAATTCCCTGCAAACCTAAGCAAATTCCCAATCAGTTTCAATGTTAAAGGTAGTCTGTATATGCTCCAAATTATAGGATGCTATAATTGCTAGAAGTTTTTAACAAGTTACTTTCATGTAGGCCCTTAGTCCAAATCCAGACATTCTTTATGAACACACAAGATGACTGAATGTCCCCGTCAGGTAAATTTCCTCAAAAGTTGTAATAGAAACAGTTTATAGAATTTTGACCAAAGGTGACCAAATTTGAATATTTGGGCCAACATGGCATAAATTTAAATAATACATTGAAAAGTTCACTTATTTTTTGGGGGGTTGCTTTGATGCTTTTCACAGAACGATCTATATCTCTTACTCATCTAAAAGTTTGCACTGGCTTTGGTTACAGGAAGTGCATGATGATGATGTAAACTACACCAAGGAATTCTAATGCATCCTCCTGTGCAGTTGAATCAAACTCTGGAAGAATCTGTTTCAACCTTGCGAGACAGGAGGCCCATGAAGTTCAGGTTGAAATTGCATGGAAGAGAGCTTTGATTACTTCCATTAATTCAGAGCTATGTCCATCATAGTGTTGAATGATGCTGCAAAGAAGCTATAAAAGAAGGAAAATTTAGATTTGTAGGAAATCTACATCTGACATGGGTGGCTCATCAATATAAGTGGAAAAGTTTAGGGTTGCAGCCTTCATTTGTATCTATTTTTGTTATGATTGCTTGATGTTTCAAAGCACTTTCTTGGAAGTCTGTCACTAGCTTCTGTAGCTGAAAAGTTACTCTCATCAAGTAAAATGATAAACACATCATATCTTAATAACCATTTGTTGGAATATGCTACTGGGAGAAAGGAGTAGAGGTATCATGAACTTGACAAAGAGAGTGCCCATGTTGGAAATCTAGTATATTTGGGGGATAATAAAACTTAAAACCTTCATTGTTGAAGTGAAAATTATGATATTCTGCAATAAGTGCCAATCCTTGGGATGGGGTTGGAATATCACAAAATGCCCCTTGCAATTGTGCCCATATAGGTTGGGATTTTCCCTTCTCCAGGCATAGGAGTTTGTCAAGGATATGGTCCTGGCACAGTAAAAGTCTTCCATTTTTCAACATTTCCAGGTGGGGAGGATCAAGTCACATGAAGTCTTGCACCTCCATAGCTTGCAATCCCTGCCTTAATGAATTTATTTCTAAAGCTGCATGGGTTGTCTTAGGTTACTTACCTTTACAGTAACAGGATTGCTTTGTTCCTGAAATAAAAACATTTAACAATATTTAATGTGACTTTTCGAGCATGGCCAGTGATTTTCCACGATCAAGAAATTCACAATAACATGGATCTATATCCATAAAATAATGAAACGGAAAACTCAATTTGAAATAGAAAAACCAGTATTCTTTGCAAGAGTTGGATATATATGCAATAACTGTGGGGCTGTATTGACCTTGATCATGTTTCTCCCTGTAAGAAGGTAACATATATTGTGAAAGAGAAATATAGAACATAGGTTGGGGTGGGAAATTGTGCAGGGGGGCAGAGGTTTGTTTGGCCCCAAATATGCCAAAAGTTCCAATACGGTCACATTTGGTCAACATTTTAAATTGTTGTCATTACCACCCTGGAGGAAATTTACCTCACTGAGACATTCAGTCATCTTGTGTGTTCATTTAGAATGTCTGAGACCAATCTGGAAATAAGAATCTCAAGGAATGTAATTTTTGAAATCTTCAGAAAAGTGTGCTATAATTTGTTGCCTATACAGACTACCTTTAATTCAAATTTCTTCTATTGGATATTTGAATCATATTCAAACTTGGGCTGCTAACCTCATCTGGTGTGTTTGTACTGATGATACTGGCTGCAAGTTCCTGAAATATAGAATAATTAAATTTATGGATTACCTGCAACAGGTATATTCAACAACCTATCACAGCACAGGTCAGCAATTATTTGTGTTAGTACACTGTGGATATGTTCATATGTATATCGATTCCTTTTGTTAAAAAATTCTTTCTTGCAATAAAAAATTTAAACGCTCCGAGACATTTATTGGATATTGAATACAAACTTGCATTTTTTTCTTTGTTAATTAAGGAATATGTTAATACATAGAGGTCATACCAAATTCAAGATCAGATGAAATTTAAGTCGGTCAATATCAGTCCCTATTCTGGAAATTTATGCCTGTATGAGGATTTCTGTGATGAAAGAATCAATGTTGATGAAAGAATAAATGTGACTTCATGCAGTGTTTTACAACCTGTATAAAATTAATACTCCAACCACACATGCAAAGTGCAATGTGGTTCCCAGCTACACCACTCTTTGGGGAAATGGTCATTTGATGGCTGTTCTTGCTGCAAACTCAGTCTAGACAGTGTGTTAGATTATCAACTCAACCAACTTTGGCCAAGTTCCTGATAATGTCGGCTGCAAGCCAGGAATCTCATTGGGTTGCTGCCACCACCATGAAGATTTAAGCAGTATATCATTTCTCCTATAACAACAACATTGGAATGGTAAAGCAACATTAACAAAATGATGCTATATCGCAATTCCCTTTTGAATTAAGTAATATGTTAAGGGACATTTTCTTAATATTTAGTTTGTTCAATATGAAAAATCAACCAAGGTAAAATGCATTATGGTTTCCATGATGTAACATGAGTAATTTGTGTATGCGTTTGTTTGTGTGTGGGGGGAGGGAAGGGGGTTTGCACACACTTAATAGTAATTAAGGCTCTACAAATATTAGAAAAAGCTGGAAATGATGATTGAGATGCAACAAACATGGGCGAAAGTGGAAAATATCTGCCAAGAAAACGAGACGGACCATTCCTGCAGGCTATGAGGTATCATTATGTTAAGTATCAACTCAAATGGAATAAAATTCTTCCGATTCTGTGTTTATAACGAAATTTCAGCTGAACCTTATTTTGTCACACATCTCATCAATATGCAGCAAAATAATAGCACTGAAAACATTGCATTGTGTAACCAACCTGCTCAGCACAATAAAATTTAGTCATACCACATATGGTTGGTGAACAATTGCAGATCAGGTTTTAATGTTAAGCCCTGCCCACTCATTTCGTCGCACGATATCTGCACCAAAAGCAATAACAACCCTCCTTAGCTCGTCATTGCTGCAAGGATCACCTCAAACCAACCTACCATTCTTCAGATTGGAGCTAACAGTTATTAATGTTAAGCTCTGCCCACTCATTTTGTTGCACAATATCTGCACCAAAAGCAATAACGACCCTCCTTAGCTCATCATTGCTGCAAGGATCACCTCAAACCAACCTACCATTCTTCAGATTGGAGCTAACAAGAGAACGTCAGCTAAAATCTATTTTGGTCCCCCCCGTTACAAACATTCAATCAGCAGAATAAACCAGAGATTAAAAATGTTGTAATGGTCAAGCAACATGTTGATACTAGTTTTATGTTAACCCCGCCCACTCATTACCATGCATGATATCTACACCAAAGGAATTAGTTACTATATGTGGTTTTACCAAGTTGATCTGGCAAGAAGCTAATTAGAAGTTGAACATTTAATTGCTGAGTTTCAAACTGACATCACATAAAATTCTCCTCTCGAAACTAAGCAAATAAAATCAAATATTTGAAAACATTTGTCTGGAAACTGGAGTTTTCTAATTAACTTATTCTTCTTTCTTTTATTGTTGGCAATTATGTTTCATTTTTTAAAGCCATTGAGTCAAAATTGATTTATTGTGTGAAGACAGCAACAGCCCTTACCCTCACATAAGCCAGCACAGAACTCATCAAGTTACTGATTATTGTTAAGAAAATTATGGAGGAATCATGCCAATCAACCCCCCTCTCCCAACCACCCCCCTCCCAAATAAAAAGACTGTAAAGGAATCTTACTTGTGTGAAATTCTTTAAGTAAAATGGATTGAATTTCTTCTTCAAAGGAAGGCCTGTGGAACTGTTAATATGTGTGTACAGCCCTTTCTCATTCACAGCCTTGACTCCATATGGCCCAAGCCAAGAGTTTTCGACTTTCCCTCCTCTTCGGGCATCCTTTCTAGCATTCCGGACGAGAACACTTATAGAACCAACTTTGAAGCTCTGAATAAAACAAAATCCAGCATATATACATAAACATCATATGACAATGTATATGTTGCCATTCATTTAACTACAGTGCAGTTTTCAATGCACAACATAGCATTATGTAATTACCTGTTTTGATTGCTACCTTCAATCAAAATTCTTTTTTTGCCGTTCTTGGGCTTTGCCAATATTTTCTTTTACAAAACCTTTGATTATGTCTTGCGACTGTGACATGAGTTGAAAAACCCTCTCCCGCTGTGCATCGCTGCAGCAGGAGATTCTGGTTGGACAATGGAGTCTTCAATGTCGACTAGTAACAATGGCTCTCTGGATATATGAAGATAATTAACAATCAATTATTCACAACACTTTGTTGACTGAAGAATAAATAAATTTTTATATATTTTATTTTCACTATTAAGACCCTGGAACCATAAATCTGAGTCACATCACATACTCAAACCAGCAGAAATATAAAACAAAAGTATATTCTGTGCTGTTATAGGTCCAAATTGCATACCAGCCCAAAATATGATATATAACTGAAAAACAAAACCAATATCAGTGGCATTAATTGCATGTATCTAAATTAATTGGCATGCTTTTATAGTTTAATGAATGTTCATCTTTTGTACTTGCTATTTAGCAGTTTTTCCCAGGACCTGGGATGTGTCAAATGAGATTTTATCCTATAGAGGATCAGTGTAGCTATGCAGGATTTTTCCAAACTCTCTTGTCCCTGAATGCTTTTCTCCGTATATGACCTTTACAAATGTAAACCTCTATTCAGCAATGGTAGGTTTGAATTGTTACAAACCTTCCAAACATCACAACGAAAGGAGAAAGACCTGTAGAACCATGTTTTGCTGTACGGTACCCCATGAGAATGGAAGACAGTGTTTCATCCCAGTCATCTTGGTTTTGATTGACAACTTTGATGAGTGACATTTGCATTTTGCAGAGTTTGGTTGAATCTTTCATCCAGCCCATTGGTCTGTGGGTGGTAGCTGAAGGATACTCTGTGGCCCACCCCTGTCATGTCAAACAGGGACTTGTTCAGAGAATTAACAAATTCTCCTCTTTGGTCTGAGATGACAACTTTCATGCACCCAAATCTAAATAAATGAAAAATTAAACAAGTTGTTAAAGAACTGGTTATGAGTAATGCAGTAAACTATTGGCATCTTCAGAGTGGCCGTGTGGTTTAATCAGGAGAATCTTTTAGCACTTCTTTCAAAACAAGTAAGTTAAGCACTGAGATAACACCTGGTCTTGGATGCACTGACCGTTATCCCACTAACATTTTATTAACATTAACTTATAAAACAACTTCAAGAAATTCCTGTAACCATTTGGCCGCTTTCTGGGTCACAGGTAAAACTGAGAACAAATGCAGGTCTGCATAACTAACTTCAAAAATATGTTATGTAAAGTAAAAACAAAGTAGATGGATACCTGGCCATGGTTTCAAACAGAAAGTTTGCAACGGTTTATACTGTTTTGTCTCTTACAGCAACAGCCTCTGGCCATTTTGAAAAATAGTCACATAGGGTTATGATGTACTTATTTCCATTGATGGTCTCTGCAAGGGGTCCAATCATATCCACACCCACCTAAAAAAAAAGGAAAATAGCATTCAGAACCATACACAATCATACCAACTGATGTTCAAGTGATTTATGTCTGAGTTTTGTAGACAATATACTGCTATTAAGGATTTCCAATCATGCTGAAAAATACTTATTGAAAGTTAACAAAAGATTACTCAATGACCGAATGTGCTAAAAGCAGGTATTCTTACACTGCTAATAAGGTGCGTACAATCAACAATTCTTGTACAGAACAGAATGCTGTATCAAAGTTTGCAAATACTTTTGATACTGGACAGTGAAGCTTTTTTAATTTCAATGACTTAAATTGCCTGATTTTGGCTTTTCTTGATTTAAAAGTATTACTGCTCACACTTTTCAGCACAAAGCTCGGTGGCTGTTTATTGCTCCCGTTAGTCTAAACTCTTTGATCTTTTCCGTATCGATCTTCTTAGATTTAATGTTGAATTTTCAGGGCACAGTCCTGACGAACGATATTTTCCAATGATAATGTACTCTTCATCGGTATCCAGCTCAGGAGAAGTCATCTTGTAATATCAGATCGGGCTAAGTAAGTTAACGGTCTCAACTCCTAATGCTTAACCGAAGGCCAGAACAGTGCGTGCAAATATGCAACTACTAAGAACTTTGTGTGCCTGCGCGTTACACATTGAAATGTATTGCTTAGTATAATAACAAGCATGGCCTGTGTTTAACAAATTTATGTCTTGTTGATCACTTTTCTTTGTTTCGAACTTGCAACCTATTAAGAGTTTATATATCTTTTTTAGTAAGGTTATGAATTAATAATATGTTTGTCTACTCATTATTATTGCCTTTAAATTAACAACATATGTTTGATTAATGGTGGAGTGGCACCACCATTAAGAAAAGAACAACTTTTAGAAAATTTATATATTGTCACACTTTTCTACCATCTTAAATATAATGTCCAGAATAGTTTTAAGGTCTGGTCAATTCTAATTCATGAATTGCAGATATTAATTATATATTTTTCATTTAGAATAGAAGTTCTGTACTGTAATTTGAAAATTTGCTACCTTTGGCAACCTTGAAACGTGAACAGACCCAATTTCGAGGACGCTGATGTCAAACTCAAAGGTATAACAAACTTTCGTAAAATTTTGAAGACTTGCAGTGAGAGTTGTACAGTAAACTGTGAGAGTTGGCAGGCCTGCAAAACCCTAGCAATATAGTCTTCGACTTAAACGATTTCTGCTGATGTACTGAGTCTAGTCTAAGTCTTAACCCTATCGTTTTAAACTTCAGCCAGTGGCAGTAGGCCAAATTGTATAGGCCTAATGGAGTTTTTGGCTGAAACTGTAACTGTGTAAGGCCTAGCTAATTTAGAACTAGCCTTATGGCTGATAAGTCTGTTAACAAATCTTCAATCAAAGCGTTGTTGCATAGCATGCTAGGTGCTTACCCTAGGAGTATCTTAGGCTAAGCCATTACCATCTTCCATATACTTATTGCAATACCAACTGACTCGACCTGTTATTGGCCAAAAAAGGGGATATTGGATATTTACCCCATTTGGTAATGCTAGGCAGACTTAATGCTCCTCTGCACAAATTCATGATTAAACACACACAGTATTATTTCAGTGGTCAAGCCAAACATGTCTTCAAGCACAGGAAAGTAGTGCTGGCCATTAGATTCAGAGCACTTATGTTTACAATCATACTTGTTGACTGGTGAATTAATTAGGTGCGCTCAAGGATGAATCCTAGTGGCAGTATTTGGGGTAGTTTATCAAGTAACAAATTCTTAATGCTCGAGTGAATTTGAGAAGGACTGTTTATCTATAGACAGTCTCGGCCTTCATGCATAGCATTAGACCTAGTAATATGTATGGCCGTGGCTATTCTTACGACTAGTTGTAACAATTAAACTATTCTTACGACAAAGGCAAATTCAAGCGCAGTAAAGTAAATAAAGCAACTGCGCATGTAGTAGGGGTAACCCTAACCCTATAAACATAACCCTAAACCTCAATCCTAACCCTTACTCTAACCCTAACCTGAAATTATTGTTACTCCTCGTCGTAAAAATAGTACTTCTGGTCGTGAAAATAGCAACTGCGCATGCGTAGTCGGAAATTATTCTTACGACTAGTCGTAAGAATAGCCACTTTGAATATGTATTGCTATGCCCATAGTAGTACTAGTAGTAGGCTACTTCTTATGGCCATATTCAACTTCAATTCCTATGATTGAGATACACAGCTAATTGTCTGCATATAGGTCCAATAGGCCTAACTCAGCCCAGCTGCAGTCAGACTTTAGAATCTTGGTTACATTGGTTGCACTGGTATAACTACTGTAGGTCTAAGCTAGGCTTGTTATAACTCAGTCGTATAACTCAGTCGTAGGCCTAGACATAGGAAGCCATAGGCCTATGCTTGTTTGCTTTGATCTCAAATAAGTAGTAAGCCAAGCCTAAAATGGAACTAAACAGGAAATCCTGGACTTTATGACCAAAACATGCCGATCTACTCTTACTGTCGTAATACTAGTTGTTGAAGCCTAGCCTAGTACCGATTAGTAGTAGTGCCTATGGCCCTATGCCTATCCCCACCTTAAACAGCTTGGTAGGCCTCTAGACCGTCACGCAGTTGAAATTTTGTCTCCCAAATCTTTCGTCTTTGTAGAAACGAACTCCATCTCCATTTCGGTGGCTACATCAGGCCGCACAGCAAGGCAAGATGTTTTCTTTAAAACAATACAAAACCATTGTTAGCCTACGCACGTTTTATACAAAATATGTGTTTGTAAAATTGTATGGCAGTGTCGTCTGCACATATCAAAAGTTTTTTGATTTAGGGTGGCATACTCCTATTAGAGTCGATATCCATCCGCCCGATTGTTATTCTATCTCGGGAAATGTTCCAAAAGCATCAAGAGAACATCTTTTTTGACCCGTTATCAATCTTGATTTTTTTTTTTTTTTGTGGCTTGCATGTTGAAGAGCATGAATGACTAGAATGTCTTTACATATGTTATGTTTCGTGCTTGTCATCTTAATTGTTTATTTTAAAAACGTATGAAAACAAAAATTAAGTAATAAGATCCTTCAAGAAGCTTTTAAGTGCATGGATGGGAGCTAGGGGGCTGGGGAGTTTTGTAGTTGAGCCAAAATTGGTTCAATTTAAAGGCATTGAAGAGTCGCCCAAAACCACGTTCGGCGATCTGAAAAAGTTAACTTTCCGTGGCTTGCAAGTGACGATATGTTCGTGTCGCTACAAAGTGCAGACAGTACAGTACGGTAATGAAACGTGATACCTTGTTATATTTTAGCTGGACCTAAGATGTCCATCGCTGTATTGTCTGTACACTTTGTTGTAGGTATTGACCGCAGCTGTATGCACTGACTGTACACTAGTGTCTAATTACCGATGGTAGCAAGCTGTGTGTGTGTATTTTCTGGGATCGATGGTGGTGTCTAACACTTTTGTTACATCTCATTCGAAATTAGGTCAGATTACAGGCATTATACGTTTCTTTTTGCGCGAGTCTTCGCACCCTATAAGTCCCCTTTAGGCCAAGAGAGGAGATGCTTATCCAACCAATTTAACATAACCCTCTCTTACGAGAAGAGAACGATGAAACTCTTTTTAACAGTATTTTTATTGATGAGGATATTAGATATAGATTTATTTCATCCATAAGATATGAACATTTTTCCTCTCTCACTAATGTTTATATATATATATATATATATATATATATATATATACATATATATATATATATATATATATATATATATATATATATATATATATATATATATATATATATATTCATTCATTCATTTATTTGTTTTTTTCACATAAATATTACAATGTGAATGGAAAAGTCTTCTGAAAAGCCTATGCTGGCTTAACAAAACAGAAGACTCCCATGAAGAAAAGATAGAAAATAGTGAAAATAATGTTAATAACAATACGTATACGCTTCAATATGTGAATATGCTGCTATGCGACTATGCAGCTAAATCATAATTAATAAGACATGATAATTTCTTTAGTAAGACATTTACTAAATGTGGAGCTTGCTTTCTTAGTTTTTAAAGTTATTGACAGTGAATTCCAAATTTTGGTTGCACGGTTTCTGAGGCTTAACATACCACATATCAATTCCTTTCTTTCTAAAATGCACACTAAACATTCTTCAAAATAGCCCTCTTACTGACCAACGCGTATGACTCATCACCTTGACCGAAAATCCTGTGGCTCTGTGCGGACAAGTTGTTTGGACTATTCTATTCATCAGGGGGGTCTTAAATGGTGTTTCTATAATTATAGGATTGCATTAGATAAATTAATTGGCACTTACTTGCTTTAATATTTATGATGCATATTCCACGATCATTTTCTTTGAAATAATATTAAGTTCAATAAAATATGACGTTTTGAAAGCGAAACTCGGCTGCGGCGATGTAGGTGAACACTGTGCATTGCGTAGCTGTACCCTATTACAGAGTACAGGATACACATATTACGTAACGGCGTGCCCAGCGAAGAAAGCGAAACTTGTATTTTTCTTAGAAGACATTCGATTGGATTGTACTTGGTCCGATTGAAGATAGTGACCAATGAAAATGAATTTAACATCAATGTAAAGTTAAGAAAAAATCCTTTCCAAAACCGTTTGAACTAAATTTGTCAATGAATATTCAAGAGGATGGTTACGCAAACAAAGTACGGCTATCAAATGGTGATTTTCTTCAGTATTTACTGTGTGTTTTCAATGAGGGTTTTGAGTTCGATATTTATTAACCTTGCATCGTAAATCACCGAAGTCCGGTGGAATTTTGAACTGTATTGTTAAGAAAATAACAGAACTTTAGAGACAACACATTTCTCTGTTTAGTGCCGTTTGAACTAAGTTTTTTCGGTATTAACTTTTCACGCTATGGCTGTAGGAAAATGGTCTATATGGTAAAGTCATAGGCCTAAAACTGCGGCGGTCGAACTCAGTTCGCGTGCCGCACAAGGAATGGCGCTAAGGAATTGATATGGTGCGTGTGTTTTATATGATTTATAATGTGCGTTGCTAGCCGTTCTGGTATTATGATTATGGAAATCTGTGTTGCTATTTATAAAATTTCGAAAAATGATTGGCAATGATCCATTCCAAGCCTTGTATGTAAATGTTGCAATATTAACTTTTATAATGTCATCTAATTTCAATAAATTGAGTTTCTTAAAGAGGGGCTTGTATGCTTACGGGGTGCTGCGTGAGATACATGACGTATTGCACTCTTTTAAAGTATTTTAAGGTGACTTAAATGAGAAACACTTGTACCAGACCAGATAATCAAGCAGTAATACAGATGTGGTGCTATTAAAGTTTGATAAAGCATTCTGAGTATATTCTGGGGGAGGAAATGTTTTAGCTTTGCTAAAATTCCTGCACCTCTTGCAACGCTGGTGCAAACTTTTGTAATATGGTCACTCCATGAAAGTTTACTATCAATATTAACCCCTAGAAATTTAGTAGTTGATACTTGTTTCATAACTGTACCGTCCATTATTATGTCATTATTCCAGTTAAGCGTTCTTCTTCCATTAAATACTATACAGTTAGTTTTGTCTGCATTAAGTGATGACTTATTAGCAGCAAACCAGTTAGTAAATTTAGTTAATTCAGTAGAGACAGTATCATGTATTCTATGTACGTTTTCGAACTCGAAGAAAATATTGGTATCATCAGCAAACAAAATAGTCTTGGCAAATTTTGACACCTGGCAAATGTCATTGACATATATTATGAACAACAGTGGTCCTAATATTGAGCCCTGTGGAACACCACAACGGGTTACAGCGTGTTCGGATTTAGAGTTTTTATATGAAGTATACTGATGTCTATTGGATAAATAGCTGCTCAACCAGTCAAGGGTTGTTCCCCTTACACCATACAAAGATAATTTACTTAGCAAAATGGTATGGTCAATAGTATCAAATGCCTTGGAGAGATCAAGGAACACTCCAATACATATTTTGGTATTATCAAGACTAGTACATATTTTTTCAATAGCATTTGCCAAAGCAAGTTCTGTAGAATGCTTTGGGCGGAAGCCATATTGATCATTGCACAGGATATTAAACTTGGTTAGAAACTTAAAGATACGATTGTACATAAGCCTTTCAATAATTTTTGAAAACCATGATAATAAAGAAATAGGACGGTAATTTTCATATACATCTTGGTCACCTTTTTTAAAAATTGGTATAACCTTAGCAATCTTTAGTTTATCTGGAAATGTACCAGAAGTAAAAGATAAATTACAAATATAAGTCAATGGTTTGGCGATAAAGTGAATAACATTTCTTATTATATCTGGTTTAAAATCGTCATATCCCGCTGCTTTTTTGGGTTTCAGGCTGGAAATAGCAACTATTGAAAGTTCTTCCTCACTGACAGGATTAATGAACATAGATTGACTGTTTCTGCTATTATTATGAATAATATATTCTGTTCTACCTTTATTTGTAATATTTCTTGCAAGTAAGGGTCCAATGTTTACAAAATATTTGTTAAAGTAGCTGGCAATGTCATTCTCGTTGCTGATTTCTTGATCACCAGTTTTAAAAGCAGCAGGATATCCACCTTCTTTTCGGTTGGTGTTTAGAACTTCGTTAATTGTATTCCAAGTTACACTTATATTATTTCTATTATTTTTGAATTTATCATAGGAATACAATCTTTTAGAAAATCTAATAATATGGTTAAGCTTATTGCGGTAATGCTTATACGTAGCCTTGTTAACATCAGTAGGTGCTGTTAAATAACTTTTAAAGAGCTTGTTCTTTCTTTTGATAGATGTCAACATTCCAGTTGTAATCCATGGATGTTTCTTTTTACGTCGTTTCCTTTTGCTTACATAACATATTGGAAAACAATTATTATAGGTATAATTAAAGGATTCAAAGAAAGTGTCGTAAGCAACATTAACATCAGTTTGGCTTAAAACATCGTTCCAGTTTTTGTTTTCGATTTCATAGTTAAAACGCCTGATGTTATCTGGTTATAATTTCGCCTGTACATGAAGTTCATTGGTCTGCTATTCTTGGTAGGAATTTGGTTTGATTTGATTTGGTTTATTTTGAGTTTCACGTGCAAATATACAAGGTGAAAGGAAGTCTTCTATAAAGCATACAATAGCTTAATAATGTAGAAGACTCCCTGAAGAAAGAAAAGAGAAGAAAAAATTAAAAATCAAATTAAACGTTTCGACAATAAATCAATTATATGATATTTTAATTAATATGATTAAGCCATTTACTAAATGTGGAGCTTGTTTTCTTAGTTTTTAAAATTATTGACAGTGAATTCCAAATTTTGAATTATTGGTAACTTTAAAAAGAGAGATTGTATAATTGAGGATTAGCTTCAGAAAACTACTCAAACCTATTCTGGCTGAGCTCAGGAAATTGGGTATTTCTTGCCTGAGCTACATTGATGATATTTATATCCAGGCTTTTTTATTTTCAAAGTGTGGAAAGTAAGAATGTTATGTTATCCTTTGTACCAAGTGGTAATGAAATTATCTCAGTTCTTGTTTAAAAAGAAAAGAAATGTTTCTGTTGCTCAGCAAGCAAATTAAAAAAGATACAAACTTTGAATTTGTGTTCGTTTGTAATCTTTCTGTTCGTATTCGCTTGAACACTGCTTTGAAATCTCAAGTAGTTCCGTTGTGAAGTGTAATGGGGAAGTAGAATCGTTAAATTAAACGAGACCATAGGTTGAAGTTTGATTGAGATTCTACTGAGACATTACACGAACGAAGGGATTACTTGCCCTCCCATGTAATGCATTCTCATGCAGGATTATTATCACATAATTTTCCCTCCCAGAAGTTCGTGGTGTTCAATCGCATATGGTAACTTTAAAAACTGAAGCTAATCCTCAATTATTCAATCAATACAATTATACAACAAAACAAATTGACTACGAGAAATACAAAGCTAAAAAATTCTCCGATTACGACTGTACCCATTTTAAAAACCTAGAAGATGAGTCGAACCAACCTTCATTAAGAGAATTACAAGGAACCTTCCTCATGTCTAAAATTCAGTGGCACGAGGAGGGTGAAAAATCAACAAAGTTTTTCTTTAATCTTGAAAAATCAAGGGAAAAAAAAGAAGGTAATGAAACAACTACTTACTGACCAGAGCTTAATCATCACCGATCAACACGAAATTATGAAAGAACAAGTAAAGTTTTATACAAACCTCTACCAAGCCGGAGAAACCGACAACGAATCGCGGAATCAGATACTTTGTGAACTCAGAAGATTTCTCTCGCCAATGGACGTTGAAGCATGTGAAGCAAATATTTCATTAGATGAGTTGAAAGCCGCTCTGCTAGCAATGGAACGGAACAAAAGTCCAGGACTAGATGGACTAACTGCTGAATTTTACAAAGTGTTTTGGCGGGATTTTATCGATATTTTTACTAGACTCATTGAGACATCATTCCATGACAACGAACTCTTTGAATCCATGAAAATAAGTATACTTACCCTTATACCCAAGAAAGGAGATCTTCGTAGTTTAATTAATTGGAGGCCAATAAGCCTCTTAAATGTCGATTACAAAATGATTGCCAAAGCTCTCGCCAAACGAATCACAAGTATCAGTAAGAATATTATTTCAGAAGATCAAACGTGTTGTACTCCAGGAAGAGATATTTCTGAAAACGTGCTTACTATGCAAAATGTAATTGAGTATGTAAATTCATATAATAAACCAGGTTTTACTCTTAAAATAGACCAATATAAAGCCTTTGACAGAGTTGACCATAACTACCTCTTCGAAGTCGCTGAAAAATTGGGTTTTGGCCCTAAGCTCCTAAAATGGATCAAACTGTTTTATACCAATATCGAGGGCCAAATCAAGCACAATGGTTATATATCCGATCCCTTCCCTGTCAAAAGGGGAGTTCGGCAGGGCTGCCCACTCTCAGCCATGCTCTATGTTCTCTGTGCCGAACCGTTTCTTGAAGCTATAATTAATTGTCCATATATTCATGGTATTAAAGTTTGTGAAGTCGAAGCCAAAATTTTTCAGCATGCGGAAGACACTACCTTTTTCGTGTCTAGTATCACAAGTATTTATTCTATTTTTAACATCATTAAATTGTATGAACGTGCTTCTGGCTCTAGTTGTAATATTGATAAAACTTAATTACTTAGCACTGGGTGCAGCCATGTTAATCCCAGCAATTTCGACTTCCCTGTGAGGAAAGATTTCATTACAGTATTAGGTGTTGCTATTGGTAACGATAAAAAATCAATCGAAAAAGAAAATTGGGAGAAAAAAGTTACCTCCTGCCGTAAATTACTAAATACCTGGAAAGGTAGAAAATTATCTTTTAAGGGTAAATCTCTCATTATAAATTCGCTCATCGTAACTCGCTTAGTATATTTGACCACTGTTTTACCAGTCCCTGATTGGGTTATCACCACATTACGTCAGAGTGTAGTCGATTTTATCTGGAGAGGTAAAAAACCTTCTATTAAGTATCTTAACTTGCTTTTAACAATCGACAGAGGGGGATTCAGTTTGAGCGACATTGAATTAAACAAGAGATGCTCTTAGAATTAAATTTTGTAGTAAGATATTAAGCAATAACATTAATATTAAATTACAAAAATTAATGTTGTATTTTTTGAATATGTATGAAGATATGAGCCTTGGGCGTGGTATCTTTCAAATTACTCCTAACCGCAAGTCTGTTCATAAGCTAAGCCCGTATTACACATGTGAACTCATGTTAGCATGGGATCGGCTAATTCAAGACCGTTTCTGGCTACCAGAGACCAGAGAAGACATCCTCAATCAACCTATCTTTAGTAATACCCTGATTGTTGACAATGATAGTCAAACACTTTTTAATCGTCACTTCATTAAAGGTGGTATCGTTTCTGTAAGTGTTCTGATGTATGAGATTATACCCACTTCTCTGCCAGCCAAGGCCGTGGAGTAACATATATCGTTCTCCAAAGTGTTTCTTTGACGCCGATATCGACTTCGAAGTATTACATAATATTCTTTACACTAACGACAAATTGTACAAGTTTGGATTAACCGATTCTCCTTACTGCACCTTTTGCAAAACCACGCACGAAAGTACTATTCATCTTTTTATTGAGTGTTCTGAAGTCGAAAATTTATGGCACTTTTTGGTTAATAAGTTGAATACTTTACATCCGGTAGTTAATTTTGTTGAATGGAAGGGGTTGTCCCTTCTGGGTCTTGGCCGTAAAAACAACTGTATTGTAGGAATTTTGTGTGACTTCTTCAATATATATAAGTGAACAATTTGGAATTGCAGAATATCTCGCCTCAATACTAACTATCTTTGTAATATTGAAAAAGTTTTTCACAAAGTACTCAAGAAGAAAATTCGGTTACTTTTTGATGTGTACTATCACAAAAACAATACCTCACGGTTTTTTAATATATTTACACACAACGACATTGTGCTCTCTAAGAAAGAATCGAACAACTATACTTACCATCTGGATAGAGGTTAATTTGTATACAGTACGTGTTGACGTAATCAGGGTCTGGTCTTTTGACTTTGCTTTAGATATTGTTATCTCTTGTATATAATTTCTTATGTCTGTGGTGTTTGATATTTTAGTTTTCTCTTAACCTATAAACATGAGTAAATGTTAAGGTAATTATTATTTAATGTTCTAGTTAAAACAAATCATACTTAAGTTTTAATTCTGTAAAAAATACCCTTGTAAATAATATTGTCAATGGGTGAGCCAGTGGGCTCATCTCCCAATAAAAGAGAAAAAAAATGGCGTGGCTCACTGTACGAGCTGATGATCGAGACTCTCTTTTGCATCCGTGGTTCGAACCCCGGGTGATGACGTCTTTTGCCGATCTTTTACAGCAAGTGCCTACACGGGGAGCTGTAAGTATTAGTTAATCCACCTAAGATCTCAGTCCATACAGTGGCGCGATGGCTCGGCGCACTGTACGAGCTGATGATTGAGACTCTCTTTTGCATCCGTGGTTCGAACCCCGGGTGATGACGTCTTTTGCCGATCTTTTACAGCAAGTGCCTACACGGGGAGCTGTAAGTATTAGTTAATCCACCTAATATCTCAGTCCATACAGTGGCGCGATGGCTCGGCGCACTGTACGAGCTGATGATCGAGACTCTCTTTTGCATCCGTGGTTCGAACCCCCGGCGATGACGTCTTTTGCCGATCTTTTACAGCAAGTGCCTACACGGGGAGCTGTAAGTATTAGTTAATCCACCTAATATCTCAGTCCATACAGTGGCGCGATGGCTCGGCGCACTGTACGAGCTGATGATCGAGACTCTCTTTTGCATCCGTGGTTCGAACCCCGGGTGATGACGTCTTTTACAGCAAGTGCCTACACGGGGAGCTGTAAGTATTAGTTAATCCACCTAATATCTCAGTCCATACAGTGGCGCGATGGCTCGGCGCACTGTACGAGCTGATGATCGAGACTCTCTTTTGCATCCGTGGTTCGAACCCCCGGCGATGACGTCTTTTGCCGATCTTTTACAGCAAATGCCTACACGGGGAGCTGTAAGTATTAGTTAATCCACCTAATATCTCAGTCCATACAGTGGCGCGATGGCTCGGCGCACTGTACGAGCTGATGATCGAGACTCTCTTTTGCATCCGTGGTTCGAACCCCCGGCGATGACGTCTTTTGCCGATCTTTTACAGCAAGTGCCTACACGGGGAGCTGTAAGTATTAGTTAATCCACCTAATATCTCAGTCCATACAGTGGCGCGATGGCTCGGCGCACTGTACGAGCTGATGATCGAGACTCTCTTTTGCATCCGTGGTTCGAACCCCGGGTGATGACGTCTTTTACAGCAAGTGCCTACACGGGGAGCTGTAAGTATTAGTTAATCCACCTAATATCTCAGTCCATACAGTGGCGCGATGGCTCGGCGCACTGTACGAGCTGATGATCGAGACTCTCTTTTGCATCCGTGGTTCGAACCCCCGGCGATGACGTCTTTTGCCGATCTTTTACAGCAAGTGCCTACACGGGGAGCTGTAAGTATTAGTTAATCCACCTAATATCTCAGTCCATACAGTGGCGCGATGGCTCGGCGCACTGTACGAGCTGATGATCGAGACTCTCTTTTGCATCCGTGGTTCGAACCCCGGGTGATGACGTCTTTTACAGCAAGTGCCTACACGGGGAGCTGTAAGTATTAGTTAATCCACCTAATATCTCAGTCCATACAGTGGCGCGATGGCTCGGCGCACTGTACGAGCTGATGATCGAGACTCTCTTTTGCATCCGTGGTTCGAACCCCGGGTGATGACGTCTTTTGCCGATCTTTCACAGCAAGTGCCTACACGGGGAGCTGTAAGTATTAGTTAATCCACCTAATATCTCAGTCCATACAGTGGCGCGATGGCTCGGCGTACTGTACGAGCTGATGATCGAGACTCTCTTTTGCATCCGTGGTTCGAACCCCGGGTGATGACGTCTTTTGCCGATCGAGTGCCTACACGGGGAGCTGTAAGTATTAGTTAATCCACCTAATATCTCAGTCCATACAGTGGCGCGATGGCTCGGCGCACTGTACGAGCTGATGATCGAGACTCTCTTTTGCATCCGTGATTCGAACCCCGGGTGATGACGTCTTTTACAGCAAGTGCCTACACGGGGAGCTGTAAGTATTAGTTAATTCACCTAATATCTCAGTCCATACAGTGGCGCGATGGCTCGGCGCACTGTACGAGCTGATGATCGAGACTCTCTTTTGCATCCGTGGTTCGAACCCCGGGTGATGACGTCTTTTACAGCAAGTGCCTACACGGGGAGCTGTAAGTATTAGTTAATCCACCTAATATCTCAGTCCATACAGTGGCGCGATGGCTCGGCGCACTGTACGAGCTGATGATCGAGACTCTCTTTTGCATCCGTGGTTCGAACCCCGGGTGATGACGTCTTTTACAGCAAGTGCCTACACGGGGAGCTGTAAGTATTAGTTAATCCACCTAATATCTCAGTCCATACAGTGGCGCGATGGCTCGGCGCACTGTACGAGCTGATGATCGAGACTCTCTTTTGCATCCGTGGTTCGAACCCCGGGTGATGACGTCTTTTGCCGATCTTTTACAGCAAATGCCTACACGGGGAGCTGTAAGTATTAGTTAATCCACCTAATATCTCAGTCCATACAGTGGCGCGATGGCTCGGCGCACTGTACGAGCTGATGATCGAGACTCTCTTTTGCATCCGTGGTTCGAACCCCGGGTGATGACGTCTTTTGCCGATCTTTTACAGCAAATGCCTACACGGGGAGCTGAAAGTATTAGTTAATCCACCTAATATCTCAGTCCATACAGTGGCGCGATGGCTCGGCTCACTGTACGAGCTGATGATCGAGACTCTCTTTTGCATCCGTGGTTCGAACCTCGGGTGATGACGTCTTTTGCCGATCGAGTGCCTACACGGGGAGCTGTAAGTATTAGTTAATCCACCTAATATCTCAGTCCATACAGTGGCGCGATGGCTCGGCGCACTGTACGAGCTGATGATCGAGACTCTCTTTTGCATCCGTGGTTCGAACCCCGGGTGATGACGTCTTTTACAGCAAGTGCCTACACGGGGAGCTGTAAGTATTAGTTAATCCAGCTAATATCTCAGTCCATAGAGTGGCGCGATGGCTCGGCGCACTGTACGAGCTGATGATCGAGACTCTCTTTTGCATCAGTGGTTCGAACCCCGGGTGATGACGTCTTTTGCCGATCTTTTACAGCAAGTGCCTACACGGGGAGCTGAAAGTATTAGTTAATCCACCTAATATCTCAGTCCATACAGTGGCGCGATGGCTCGGCGCACTGTACGAGCTGATGATCGAGACTCTCTTTTGCATCCGTGGTTCGAACCCCGGGTGATGACGTCTTTTGACGATCTTTTACAGCAAGTGCCTACACGGGGAGCTGTAAGTATTAGTTAATCCACCTAATATCTCAGTCCATACAGTGGCGCGATGGCTCGGCGCACTGTACGAGCTGATGATCGAGACTCTCTTTTGCATCCGTGGTTCGAAGCCCGGGTGATGACGTCTTTTACAGCAAGTGCCTACACGGGGAGCTGTAAGTATTAGTTAATCCACCTAATATCTCAGTCCATACAGTGGCGCGATGGCTCGGCGCACTGTACGAGCTGATGATCGAGACTCTCTTTTGCATCCGTGGTTCGAAGCCCGGGTGATGACGTCTTTTACAGCAAGTGCCTACACGGGGAGCTGTAAGTATTAGTTAATCCACCTAATATCTCAGTCCATACAGTGGCGCGAGGGCTCGGCGCACTGTACGAGCTGATGATCGAGACTCTCTTTTGCATCCGTGGTTCGAAGCCCGGGTGATGACGTCTTTTACAGCAAGTGCCTACACGGGGAGCTGTAAGTATTAGTTAATCCACCTAATATCTCAGTCCATACAGTGGCGCGATGGCTCGGCGCACTGTACGAGCTGATGATCGAGACTCTCTTTTGCATCCGTGGTTCGAACCCCGGGTGATGACGTCTTTTACAGCAAGTGCCTACACGGGGAGCTGTAAGTATTAGTTAATCCACCTAATATCTCAGTCCATACAGTGGCGCGATGGCTCGGCGCACTGTACGAGCTGATGATCGAGACTCTCTTTTGCATCCGTGGTTCGAACCCCCGGCGATGACGTCTTTTGCCGATCTTTTACAGCAAGTGCCTACACGGGGAGCTGTAAGTATTAGTTAATCCACCTAATATCTCAGTCCATACAGTGGCGCGATGGCTCGGCGCACTGTACGAGCTGATGATCGAGACTCTCTTTTCCATCCGTGGTTCGAACCCCCGGCGATGACGTCTTTTGCCGATCTTTTACAGCAAGTGCCTACACGGGGAGCTGTAAGTATTAGTTAATCCACCTAATATCTCAGTCCATACAGTGGCGCGATGGCTCGGCGCACTGTACGAGCTGATGATCGAGACTCTCTTTTGCATCCGTGGTTCGAAGCCCGGGTGATGACGTCTTTTACAGCAAGTGCCTACACGGGGAGCTGTAAGTATTAGTTAATCCACCTAATATCTCAGTCCATACAGTGGCGCGATGGCTCGGCGCACTGTACGAGCTGATGATCGAGACTCTCTTTTGCATCCGTGGTTCGAACCCCGGGTGATGACGTCTTTTACAGCAAGTGCCTACACGGGGAGCTGTAAGTATTAGTTAATCCACCTAATATCCCAGTCCATACAGTGGCGCGATGGCTCGGCGCACTGTACGAGCTGATGATCGAGACTCTCTTTTGCATCCGTGGTTCGAACCCCGGGTGATGACGTCTTTTACAGCAAGTGCCTACACGGGGAGCTGTAAGTATTAGTTAATCCACCTAATATCTCAGTCCATACAGTGGCGCGATGGCTCGGCGCACTGTACGAGCTGATGATCGAGACTCTCTTTTGCATCCGTGGTTCGAACCCCGGGTGATGACGTCTTTTACAGCAAGTGCCTACACGGGGAGCTGTAAGTATTAGTTAATCCACCTAATATCTCAGTCCATACAGTGGCGCGATGGCTCGGCGCACTGTACGAGCTGATGATCGAGACTCTCTTTTGCATCCGTGGTTCGAACCCCGGGTGATGACGTCTTTTACAGCAAGTGCCTACACGGGGAGCTGTAAGTATTAGTTAATCCACCTAATATCTCAGTCCATACAGTGGCGCGATGGCTCGGCGCACTGTGCGAGCTGATGATCGAGACTCTCTTTTGCATCCGTGGTTCGAAGCCCGGGTGATGACGTCTTTTACAGCAAGTGCCTACACGGGGAGCTGCAAGTATTAGTTAATCCACCTAATATCTCAGTCCATACAGTGGCGCGATGGCTCGGCGCACTGTGCGAGCTGATGATCGAGACTCTCTTTTGCATCCGTGGTTCGAACCCCGGGTGATGACGTCTTTTACAGCAAGTGCCTACACGGGGAGCTGCAAGTATTAGTTAATCCACCTAATATCTCAGTCCATACAGTGGCGCGATGGCTCGGCGCACTGTGCGAGCTGATGATCGAGACTCTCTTTTGCATCCGTGGTTCGAACCCCGGTGATGACGTCTTTTGCCGATCTTTTACAGCAAGTGCCTACACGGGGAGCTGTAAGTATTAGTTAATCCACCTAATATCTCAGTCCATACAGTGGCGCGATGGCTCGGCGCACTGTGCGAGCTGATGATCGAGACTCTCTTTTGCATCCGTGGTTCGAACCCCGGGTGATGACGTCTTTTACAGCAAGTGCCTACACGGGGAGCTGCAAGTATTAGTTAATCCACCTAATATCTCAGTCAATACAGTGGCGCGATGGCTCGGCGCACTGTACGAGCTGATGATCGAGACTCTCTTTTGCATCCGTGGTTCGAACCCCGGTGATGACGTCTTTTGCCGATCTTTTACAGCAAGTGCCTACACGGGGAGCTGCAAGTATTAGTTAATCCACCTAATACCTCAGTCCATACAGTGGCGCGATGGCTCGGCGCACTGTACGAGCTGATGGTCGAGACTCTCTTTTGCATCCGTGGTTCGAACCCCGGGTGATGACGTCTTTTACAGCAAGCGCCTACACGGGGAGCTGTAAGTATTAGTTAATCCACCTAATATCTCAGTCCATACAGTGGCGCGATGGCTCGGCGCACTGTACGAGCTGATGGTCGAGACTCTCTTTTGCATCCGTGGTTCGAACCCCGGGTGATGACGTCTTTTACAGCAAGCGCCTACACGGGGAGCTGTAAGTATTAGTTAATCCACCTAATATCTCAGTCCATACAGTGGCGCGATGGCTCGGCGCACTGTACGAGCTGATGGTCGAGACTCTCTTTTGCATCCGTGGTTCGAACCCCGGGTGATGACGTCTTTTACAGCAAGCGCCTACACGGGGAGCTGTAAGTATTAGTTAATCCACCTAATATCTCAGTCCATACAGTGGCGCGATGGCTCGGCGCACTGTACGAGCTGATGGTCGAGACTCTCTTTTGCATCCGTGGTTCGAACCCCGGGTGATGACGTCTTTTACAGCAAGCGCCTACACGGGGAGCTGTAAGTATTAGTTAATCCACCTAATATCTCAGTCCATACAGTGGCGCGATGGCTCGGCGCACTGTACGAGCTGATGGTCGAGACTCTCTTTTGCATCCGTGGTTCGAACCCCGGGTGATGACGTCTTTTACAGCAAGCGCCTACACGGGGAGCTGTAAGTATTAGTTAATCCACCTAATATCTCAGTCCATACAGTGGCGCGATGGCTCGGCGCACTGTACGAGCTGATGGTCGAGACTCTCTTTTGCATCCGTGGTTCGAACCCCGGGTGATGACGTCTTTTACAGCAAGCGCCTACACGGGGAGCTGTAAGTATTAGTTAATCCACCTAATATCTCAGTCCATACAGTGGCGCGATGGCTCGGCGCACTGTACGAGCTGATGGTCGAGACTCTCTTTTGCATCCGTGGTTCGAAACCCGGGTGATGACGTCTTTTACAGCAAGCGCCTACACGGGGAGCTGTAAGTATTAGTTAATCCACCTAATATCTCAGTCCATACAGTGGCGCGATGGCTCGGCGCACTGTACGAGCTGATGGTCGAGACTCTCTTTTGCATCCGTGGTTCGAACTCCGGGTGATGACGTCTTTTACAGCAAGCGCCTACACGGGGAGCTGTAAGTATTAGTTAATCCACCTAATATCTCAGTCCATACAGTGGCGCGATGGCTCGGCGCACTGTACGAGCTGATGGTCGAGACTCTCTTTTGCATCCGTGGTTCGAACCCCGGGTGATGACGTCTTTTACAGCAAGCGCCTACACGGGGAGCTGTAAGTATTAGTTAATCCACCTAATATCTCAGTCCATACAGTGGCGCGATGGCTCGGCGCACTGTACGAGCTGATGGTCGAGACTCTCTTTTGCATCCGTGGTTCGAACCCCGGGTGATGACGTCTTTTACAGCAAGCGCCTACACGGGGAGCTGTAAGTATTAGTTAATCCACCTAATATCTCAGTCCATACAGTGGCGCGATGGCTCGGCGCACTGTACGAGCTGATGGTCGAGACTCTCTTTTGCATCCGTGGTTCGAACCCCGGGTGATGACGTCTTTTACAGCAAGCGCCTACACGGGGAGCTGTAAGTATTAGTTAATCCACCTAATATCTCAGTCCATACAGTGGCGCGATGGCTCGGCGCACTGTACGAGCTGATGGTCGAGACTCTCTTTTGCATCCGTGGTTCGAACCCCGGGTGATGACGTCTTTTACAGCAAGCGCCTACACGGGGAGCTGTAAGTATTAGTTAATCCACCTAATATCTCAGTCCATACAGTGGCGCGATGGCTCGGCGCACTGTACGAGCTGATGGTCGAGACTCTCTTTTGCATCCGTGGTTCGAAACCCGGGTGATGACGTCTTTTACAGCAAGCGCCTACACGGGGAGCTGTAAGTATTAGTTAATCCACCTAATATCTCAGTCCATACAGTGGCGCGATGGCTCGGCGCACTGTACGAGCTGATGGTCGAGACTCTCTTTTGCATCCGTGGTTCGAACTCCGGGTGATGACGTCTTTTACAGCAAGCGCCTACACGGGGAGCTGTAAGTATTAGTTAATCCACCTAATATCTCAGTCCATACAGTGGCGCGATGGCTCGGCGCACTGTACGAGCTGATGGTCGAGACTCTCTTTTGCATCCGTGGTTCGAACCCCGGGTGATGACGTCTTTTACAGCAAGCGCCTACACGGGGAGCTGTAAGTATTAGTTAATCCACCTAATATCTCAGTCCATACAGTGGCGCGATGGCTCGGCGCACTGTACGAGCTGATGGTCGAGACTCTCTTTTGCATCCGTGGTTCGAACCCCGGGTGATGACGTCTTTTACAGCAAGCGCCTACACGGGGAGCTGTAAGTATTAGTTAATCCACCTAATATCTCAGTCCATACAGTGGCGCGATGGCTCGGCGCACTGTACGAGCTGATGGTCGAGACTCTCTTTTGCATCCGTGGTTCGAACCCCGGGTGATGACGTCTTTTACAGCAAGCGCCTACACGGGGAGCTGTAAGTATTAGTTAATCCACCTAATATCTCAGTCCATACAGTGGCGCGATGGCTCGGCGCACTGTACGAGCTGATGGTCGAGACTCTCTTTTGCATCCGTGGTTCGAACCCCGGGTGATGACGTCTTTTACAGCAAGCGCCTACACGGGGAGCTGTAAGTATTAGTTAATCCACCTAATATCTCAGTCCATACAGTGGCGCGATGGCTCGGCGCACTGTACGAGCTGATGGTCGAGACTCTCTTTTGCATCCGTGGTTCGAACCCCGGGTGATGACGTCTTTTACAGCAAGCGCCTACACGGGGAGCTGTAAGTATTAGTTAATCCACCTAATATCTCAGTCCATACAGTGGCGCGATGGCTCGGCGCACTGTACGAGCTGATGGTCGAGACTCTCTTTTGCATCCGTGGTTCGAAACCCGGGTGATGACGTCTTTTACAGCAAGCGCCTACACGGGGAGCTGTAAGTATTAGTTAATCCACCTAATATCTCAGTCCATACAGTGGCGCGATGGCTCGGCGCACTGTACGAGCTGATGGTCGAGACTCTCTTTTGCATCCGTGGTTCGAACTCCGGGTGATGACGTCTTTTACAGCAAGCGCCTACACGGGGAGCTGTAAGTATTAGTTAATCCACCTAATATCTCAGTCCATACAGTGGCGCGATGGCTCGGCGCACTGTACGAGCTGATGATCGAGACTCTCTTTTGCATCCGTGGTTCGAACCCCGGGTGATGACGTCTTTTACAGCAAGTGCCTACACGGGGAGCTGTAAGTATTAGTTAATCCACCTAATATCTCAGTCCATACAGTGGCGCGATGGCTCGGCGCACTGTACGAGCTGATGATCGAGACTCTCTTTTGCATCCGTGGTTCGAACCCCGGGTGATGACGTCTTTTGCCGATCTTTTACAGCAAATGCCTACACGGGGAGCTGTAAGTATTAGTTAATCCACCTAATATCTCAGTCCATACAGTGGCGCGATGGCTCGGCGCACTGTACGAGCTGATGATCGAGACTCTCTTTTGCATCCGTGGTTCGAACCCCGGGTGATGACGTCTTTTGCCGATCTTTTACAGCAAATGCCTACACGGGGAGCTGAAAGTATTAGTTAATCCACCTAATATCTCAGTCCATACAGTGGCGCGATGGCTCGGCTCACTGTACGAGCTGATGATCGAGACTCTCTTTTGCATCCGTGGTTCGAACCTCGGGTGATGACGTCTTTTGCCGATCGAGTGCCTACACGGGGAGCTGTAAGTATTAGTTAATCCACCTAATATCTCAGTCCATACAGTGGCGCGATGGCTCGGCGCACTGTACGAGCTGATGATCGAGACTCTCTTTTGCATCCGTGGTTCGAACCCCGGGTGATGACGTCTTTTACAGCAAGTGCCTACACGGGGAGCTGTAAGTATTAGTTAATCCAGCTAATATCTCAGTCCATAGAGTGGCGCGATGGCTCGGCGCACTGTACGAGCTGATGATCGAGACTCTCTTTTGCATCAGTGGTTCGAACCCCGGGTGATGACGTCTTTTGCCGATCTTTTACAGCAAGTGCCTACACGGGGAGCTGAAAGTATTAGTTAATCCACCTAATATCTCAGTCCATACAGTGGCGCGATGGCTCGGCGCACTGTACGAGCTGATGATCGAGACTCTCTTTTGCATCCGTGGTTCGAACCCCGGGTGATGACGTCTTTTGACGATCTTTTACAGCAAGTGCCTACACGGGGAGCTGTAAGTATTAGTTAATCCACCTAATATCTCAGTCCATACAGTGGCGCGATGGCTCGGCGCACTGTACGAGCTGATGATCGAGACTCTCTTTTGCATCCGTGGTTCGAAGCCCGGGTGATGACGTCTTTTACAGCAAGTGCCTACACGGGGAGCTGTAAGTATTAGTTAATCCACCTAATATCTCAGTCCATACAGTGGCGCGATGGCTCGGCGCACTGTACGAGCTGATGATCGAGACTCTCTTTTGCATCCGTGGTTCGAAGCCCGGGTGATGACGTCTTTTACAGCAAGTGCCTACACGGGGAGCTGTAAGTATTAGTTAATCCACCTAATATCTCAGTCCATACAGTGGCGCGAGGGCTCGGCGCACTGTACGAGCTGATGATCGAGACTCTCTTTTGCATCCGTGGTTCGAAGCCCGGGTGATGACGTCTTTTACAGCAAGTGCCTACACGGGGAGCTGTAAGTATTAGTTAATCCACCTAATATCTCAGTCCATACAGTGGCGCGATGGCTCGGCGCACTGTACGAGCTGATGATCGAGACTCTCTTTTGCATCCGTGGTTCGAACCCCGGGTGATGACGTCTATTACAGCAAGTGCCTACACGGGGAGCTGTAAGTATTAGTTAATCCACCTAATATCTCAGTCCATACAGTGGCGCGATGGCTCGGCGCACTGTACGAGCTGATGATCGAGACTCTCTTTTGCATCCGTGGTTCGAACCCCCGGCGATGACGTCTTTTGCCGATCTTTTACAGCAAGTGCCTACACGGGGAGCTGTAAGTATTAGTTAATCCACCTAATATTTCAGTCCATACAGTGGCGCGATGGCTCGGCGCACTGTACGAGCTGATGATCGAGACTCTCTTTTGCATCCGTGGTTCGAACCCCCGGCGATGACGTCTTTTGCCGATCTTTTACAGCAAGTGCCTACACGGGGAGCTGTAAGTATTAGTTAATCCACCTAATATCTCAGTCCATACAGTGGCGCGATGGCTCGGCGCACTGTACGAGCTGATGATCGAGACTCTCTTTTGCATCCGTGGTTCGAAGCCCGGGTGATGACGTCTTTTACAGCAAGTGCCTACACGGGGAGCTGTAAGTATTAGTTAATCCACCTAATATCTCAGTCCATACAGTGGCGCGATGGCTCGGCGCACTGTACGAGCTGATGATCGAGACTCTCTTTTGCATCCGTGGTTCGAACCCCGGGTGATGACGTCTTTTACAGCAAGTGCCTACACGGGGAGCTGTAAGTATTAGTTAATCCACCTAATATCCCAGTCCATACAGTGGCGCGATGGCTCGGCGCACTGTACGAGCTGATGATCGAGACTCTCTTTTGCATCCGTGGTTCGAACCCCGGGTGATGACGTCTTTTACAGCAAGTGCCTACACGGGGAGCTGTAAGTATTAGTTAATCCACCTAATATCTCAGTCCATACAGTGGCGCGATGGCTCGGCGCACTGTACGAGCTGATGATCGAGACTCTCTTTTGCATCCGTGGTTCGAACCCCGGGTGATGACGTCTTTTACAGCAAGTGCCTACACGGGGAGCTGTAAGTATTAGTTAATCCACCTAATATCTCAGTCCATACAGTGGCGCGATGGCTCGGCGCACTGTACGAGCTAATGATCGAGACTCTCTTTTGCATCCGTGGTTCGAACCCCGGGTGATGACGTCTTTTACAGCAAGCGCCTACACGGGGAGCTGTAAGTATTAGTTAATCCACCTAATATCTCAGTCCATACAGTGGCGCGATGGCTCGGCGCACTGTACGAGCTGATGGTCGAGACTCTCTTTTGCATCCGTGGTTCGAACCCCGGGTGATGACGTCTTTTACAGCAAGCGCCTACACGGGGAGCTGTAAGTATTAGTTAATCCACCTAATATCTCAGTCCATACAGTGGCGCGATGGCTCGGCGCACTGTACGAGCTGATGGTCGAGACTCTCTTTTGCATCCGTGGTTCGAACCCCGGGTGATGACGTCTTTTACAGCAAGCGCCTACACGGGGAGCTGTAAGTATTAGTTAATCCACCTAATATCTCAGTCCATACAGTGGCGCGATGGCTCGGCGCACTGTACGAGCTGATGGTCGAGACTCTCTTTTGCATCCGTGGTTCGAACCCCGGGTGATGACGTCTTTTACAGCAAGCGCCTACACGGGGAGCTGTAAGTATTAGTTAATCCACCTAATATCTCAGTCCATACAGTGGCGCGATGGCTCGGCGCACTGTACGAGCTGATGGTCGAGACTCTCTTTTGCATCCGTGGTTCGAACCCCGGGTGATGACGTCTTTTACAGCAAGCGCCTACACGGGGAGCTGTAAGTATTAGTTAATCCACCTAATATCTCAGTCCATACAGTGGCGCGATGGCTCGGCGCACTGTACGAGCTGATGGTCGAGACTCTCTTTTGCATCCGTGGTTCGAACCCCGGGTGATGACGTCTTTTACAGCAAGCGCCTACACGGGGAGCTGTAAGTATTAGTTAATCCACCTAATATCTCAGTCCATACAGTGGCGCGATGGCTCGGCGCACTGTACGAGCTGATGGTCGAGACTCTCTTTTGCATCCGTGGTTCGAACCCCGGGTGATGACGTCTTTTACAGCAAGCGCCTACACGGGGAGCTGTAAGTATTAGTTAATCCACCTAATATCTCAGTCCATACAGTGGCGCGATGGCTCGGCGCACTGTACGAGCTGATGGTCGAGACTCTCTTTTGCATCCGTGGTTCGAACCCCGGGTGATGACGTCTTTTACAGCAAGCGCCTACACGGGGAGCTGTAAGTATTAGTTAATCCACCTAATATCTCAGTCCATACAGTGGCGGGATGGCTCGGCGCACTGTACGAGCTGATGGTCGAGACTCTCTTTTGCATCCGTGGTTCGAACCCCGGGTGATGACGTCTTTTACAGCAAGCGCCTACACGGGGAGCTGTAAGTATTAGTTAATCCACCTAATATCTCAGTCCATACAGTGGCGCGATGGCTCGGCGCACTGTACGAGCTGATGGTCGAGACTCTCTTTTGCATCCGTGGTTCGAACCCCGGGTGATGACGTCTTTTACAGCAAGCGCCTACACGGGGAGCTGTAAGTATTAGTTAATCCACCTAATATCTCAGTCCATACAGTGGCGCGATGGCTCGGCGCACTGTACGAGCTGATGGTCGAGACTCTCTTTTGCATCCGTGGTTCGAACCCCGGGTGATGACGTCTTTTACAGCAAGCGCCTACACGGGGAGCTGTAAGTATTAGTTAATCCACCTAATATCTCAGTCCATACAGTGGCGCGATGGCTCGGCGCACTGTACGAGCTGATGGTCGAGACTCTCTTTTGCATCCGTGGTTCGAAACCCGGGTGATGACGTCTTTTACAGCAAGCGCCTACACGGGGAGCTGTAAGTATTAGTTAATCCACCTAATATCTCAGTCCATACAGTGGCGCGATGGCTCGGCGCACTGTACGAGCTGATGGTCGAGACTCTCTTTTGCATCCGTGGTTCGAACTCCGGGTGATGACGTCTTTTACAGCAAGCGCCTACACGGGGAGCTGTAAGTATTAGTTAATCCACCTAATATCTCAGTCCATACAGTGGCGCGATGGCTCGGCGCACTGTACGAGCTGATGGTCGAGACTCTCTTTTGCATCCGTGGTTCGAACCCCGGGTGATGACGTCTTTTACAGCAAGCGCCTACACGGGGAGCTGTAAGTATTAGTTAATCCACCTAATATCTCAGTCCATACAGTGGCGCGATGGCTCGGCGCACTGTACGAGCTGATGGTCGAGACTCTCTTTTGCATCCGTGGTTCGAACCCCGGGTGATGACGTCTTTTACAGCAAGCGCCTACACGGGGAGCTGTAAGTATTAGTTAATCCACCTAATATCTCAGTCCATACAGTGGCGCGATGGCTCGGCGCACTGTACGAGCTGATGGTCGAGACTCTCTTTTGCATCCGTGGTTCGAACCCCGGGTGATGACGTCTTTTACAGCAAGCGCCTACACGGGGAGCTGTAAGTATTAGTTAATCCACCTAATATCTCAGTCCATACAGTGGCGCGATGGCTCGGCGCACTGTACGAGCTGATGGTCGAGACTCTCTTTTGCATCCGTGGTTCGAACCCCGGGTGATGACGTCTTTTACAGCAAGCGCCTACACGGGGAGCTGTAAGTATTAGTTAATCCACCTAATATCTCAGTCCATACAGTGGCGCGATGGCTCGGCGCACTGTACGAGCTGATGGTCGAGACTCTCTTTTGCATCCGTGGTTCGAAACCCGGGTGATGACGTCTTTTACAGCAAGCGCCTACACGGGGAGCTGTAAGTATTAGTTAATCCACCTAATATCTCAGTCCATACAGTGGCGCGATGGCTCGGCGCACTGTACGAGCTGATGGTCGAGACTCTCTTTTGCATCCGTGGTTCGAACTCCGGGTGATGACGTCTTTTACAGCAAGCGCCTACACGGGGAGCTGTAAGTATTAGTTAATCCACCTAATATCTCAGTCCATACAGTGGCGCGATGGCTCGGCGCACTGTACGAGCTGATGGTCGAGACTCTCTTTTGCATCCGTGGTTCGAACCCCGGGTGATGACGTCTTTTACAGCAAGTGCCTACACGGGGAGCTGTAAGTATTAGTTAATCCACCTAATATCTCAGTCCATACAGTGGCGCGATGGCTCGGCGCACTGTACGAGCTGATGATCGAGACTCTCTTTTGCATCCGTGGTTCGAAGCCCGGGTGATGACGTCTTTTACAGCAAGTGCCTACACGGGGAGCTGTCAGTATTAGTTAATCCACCTAATATCTCAGTCCATACAGTGGCGCGATGGCTCGGCGCACTGTACGAGCTGATGATCGAGACTCTCTTTTGCATCCGTGGTTCGAAGCCCGGGTGATGACGTCTTTTACAGCAAGCGCCTACACGGGGAGCTGTAAGTATTAGTTAATCCACCTAATATCTCAGTCCATACAGTGGCGCGATGGCTCGGCGCACTGTACGAGCTGATGATCGAGACTCTCTTTTGCATCCGTGGTTCGAAGCCCGGGTGATGACGTCTTTTACAGCAAGTGCCTACACGGGGAGCTGTAAGTATTAGTTAATCCACCTAATATCTCAGTCCATACAGTGGCGCGATGGCTCGGCGAACTGTACGAGCTGATGATCGAGACTCTCTTTTGCATCCGTGGTTCGAAGCCCGGGTGATGACGTCTTTTACAGCAAGTGCCTACACGGGGAGCTGTAAGTATTAGTTAATCCACCTAATATCTCAGTCCATACAGTGGCGCGATGGCTCGGCGCACTGTACGAGCTGATGATCGAGACTCTCTTTTGCATCCGTGGTTCGAACCCCGGGTGATGACGTCTTTTACAGCAAGCGCCTACACGGGGAGCTGTAAGTATTAGTTAATCCACCTAATATCTCAGTCCATACAGTGGCGCGATGGCTCGGCGCACTGTACGAGCTGATGGTCGAGACTCTCTTTTGCATCCGTGGTTCGAAACCCGGGTGATGACGTCTTTTACAGCAAGCGCCTACACGGGGAGCTGTAAGTATTAGTTAATCCACCTAATATCTCAGTCCATACAGTGGCGCGATGGCTCGGCGCACTGTACGAGCTGATGGTCGAGACTCTCTTTTGCATCCGTGGTTCGAACTCCGGGTGATGACGTCTTTTACAGCAAGCGCCTACACGGGGAGCTGTAAGTATTAGTTAATCCACCTAATATCTCAGTCCATACAGTGGCGCGATGGCTCGGCGCACTGTACGAGCTGATGGTCGAGACTCTCTTTTGCATCCGTGGTTCGAACCCCGGGTGATGACGTCTTTTACAGCAAGTGCCTACACGGGGAGCTGTAAGTATTAGTTAATCCACCTAATATCTCAGTCCATACAGTGGCGGGATGGCTCGGCGCACTGTACGAGCTGATGATCGAGACTCTCTTTTGCATCCGTGGTTCGAAGCCCGGGTGATGACGTCTTTTACAGCAAGTGCCTACACGGGGAGCTGTCAGTATTAGTTAATCCACCTAATATCTCAGTCCATACAGTGGCGCGATGGCTCGGCGCACTGTACGAGCTGATGATCGAGACTCTCTTTTGCATCCGTGGTTCGAAGCCCGGGTGATGACGTCTTTTACAGCAAGTGCCTACACGGGGAGCTGTAAGTATTAGTTAATCCACCTAATATCTCAGTCCATACAGTGGCGCGATGGCTCGGCGCACTGTACGAGCTGATGATCGAGACTCTCTTTTGCATCCGTGGTTCGAAGCCCGGGTGATGACGTCTTTTACAGCAAGTGCCTACACGGGGAGCTGTAAGTATTAGTTAATCCACCTAATATCTCAGTCCATACAGTGGCGCGATGGCTCGGCGAACTGTACGAGCTGATGATCGAGACTCTCTTTTGCATCCGTGGTTCGAACCCCGGGTGATGACGTCTTTTGCCGATCTTTTACAGCAAGTGCCTACACGGGGAGCTGTAAGTATTAGTTAATCCACCTAATATCTCAGTCCATACAGTGGCGCGATGGCTCGGCGCACTGTACGAGCTGATGATCGAGACTCTCTTTTGCATCCGTGGTTCGAAGCCCGGGTGATGACGTCTTTTACAGCAAGTGCCTACACGGGGAGCTGTAAGTATTAGTTAATCCACCTAATATCTCAGTCCATACAGTGGCGCGATGGCTCGGCGCACTGTACGAGCTGATGATCGAGACTCTCTTTTGCATCCGTGGTTCGAAGCCCGGGTGATGACGTCTTTTACAGCAAGTGCCTAGACGGGGAGCTGTAAGTATTAGTTAATCCACCTAATACAGTGGCGCGATGGCTCGGCGCACTGTACGAGCTGATGATCGAGACTCTCTTTTGCATCCGTGGTTCGAAGCCCGGGTGATGACGTCTTTTACAGCAAGTGCCTACACGGGGAGCTGTAAGTATTAGTTAATCCACCTAATATCTCAGTCCATACAGTGGCGCGATGGCTTGGCGCACTGTACGAGCTGATGATCGAGACTCTCTTTTGCATCCCTGGTTCGAACCCCGGGTGATGACGTCTTTTGCCGATCTTTTACAGCAAGTGCCTAGACGGGGAGCTGTAAGTATTAGTTAATCCACCTAATATCTCAGTCCATACAGTGGCGGGATGGCTCGGCGCACTGTACGAGCTGATGATCGAGACTCTCTTTTGCATCCCTGGTTCGAACCCCGGGTGATGACGTCTTTTGCCGATCTTTTACAGCAAGTGCCTAGACGGGGAGCTGTAAGTATTAGTTAATCCACCTAATATCTCAGTCCATACAGTGGCGCGATGGCTCGGCGCACTGTACGAGCTGATGATCGAGACTCTCTTTTGCATCCCTGGTTCGAACCCCGGGTGATGACGTCTTTTGCCGATCTTTTACAGCAAGTGCCTAGACGGGGAGCTGTAAGTATTAGTTAATCCACCTAATATCTCAGTCCATACAGTGGCGGGATGGCTCGGCGCACTGTACGAGCTGATGATCGAGACTCTCTTTTGCATCCCTGGTTCGAACCCCGGGTGATGACGTCTTTTGCCGATCTTTTACAGCAAGTGCCTAGACGGGGAGCTGTTAGTATTAGTTAATCCACCTAATATCTCAGTCCATACAGTGGCGCGATGGCTTGGCGCACTGTACGAGCTGATGATCGAGACTCTCTTTTGCATCCGTGGTTCGAACCCCGGGTGATGACGTCTTTTACAGCAAGTGCCTACACGGGGAGCTGTAAGTATTAGTTAATCCACCTAATATCTCAGTCCATACAGTGGCGCGATGGCTCGGCGCACTGTACGAGCTGATGATCGAGACTCTCTTTTGCATCCGTGGTTCGAAGCCCGGGTGATGACGTCTTTTACAGCAAGTGCCTAGACGGGGAGCTGTAAGTATTAGTTAATCCACCTAATATCTCAGTCCATACAGTGGCGGGATGGCTCGGCGCACTGTACGAGCTGATGATCGAGACTCTCTTTTGCATCCGTGGTTCGAACCCCGGGTGATGACGTCTTTTGCCGATATTTTACAGCAAGTGCCTAGACGGGGAGCTGTAAGTATTAGTTAATCCACCTAATATCTCAGTCCATACAGTGGCGCGATGGCTTGGCGCACTGTACGAGCTGATGATCGAGACTCTCTTTTGCATCCGTGGTTCGAAGCCCGGGTGATGACGTCTTTTGCCGATCTTTTACAGCAAGTGCCTAGACGGGGAGCTGTAAGTATTAGTTAATCCACCTAATATCTCAGTCCATACAGTGGCGGGATGGCTCGGCGCACTGTACGAGCTGATGATCGAGACTCTCTTTTGCATCCCTGGTTCGAACCCCGGGTGATGACGTCTTTTGCCGATCTTTTACAGCAAGTGCCTAGACGGGGAGCTGTAAGTATTAGTTAATCCACCTAATATCTCAGTCCATACAGTGGCGCGATGGCTTGGCGCACTGTACGAGCTGATGATCGAGACTCTCTTTTGCATCCCTGGTTCGAACCCCGGGTGATGACGTCTTTTGCCGATCTTTTACAGCAAGTGCCTAGACGGGGAGCTGTAAGTATTAGTTAATCCACCTAATATCTCAGTCCATACAGTGGCGGGATGGCTCGGCGCACTGTACGAGCTGATGATCGAGACTCTCTTTTGCATCCCTGGTTCGAACCCCGGGTGATGACGTCTTTTGCCGATCTTTTACAGCAAGTGCCTAGACGGGGAGCTGTAAGTATTAGTTAATCCACCTAATATCTCAGTCCATACAGTGGCGCGATGGCTTGGCGCACTGTACGAGCTGATGATCGAGACTCTCTTTTGCATCCCTGGTTCGAACCCCGGGTGATGACGTCTTTTGCCGATCTTTTACAGCAAGTGCCTAGACGGGGAGCTGTAAGTATTAGTTAATCCACCTAATATCTCAGTCCATACAGTGGCGGGATGGCTCGGCGCACTGTACGAGCTGATGATCGAGACTCTCTTTTGCATCCCTGGTTCGAACCCCGGGTGATGACGTCTTTTGCCGATCTTTTACAGCAAGTGCCTAGACGGGGAGCTGTAAGTATTAGTTAATCCACCTAATATTTCAGTCCATACAGTGGCGCGATGGCTTGGCGCACTGTACGAGCTGATGATCGAGACTCTCTTTTGCATCCCTGGTTCGAACCCCGGGTGATGACGTCTTTTGCCGATCTTTTACAGCAAGTGCCTAGACGGGGAGCTGTAAGTATTAGTTAATCCACCTAATATCTCAGTCCATACAGTGGCGCGATGGCTTGGCGCACTGTACGAGCTGATGATCGAGACTCTCTTTTGCATCCCTGGTTCGAACCCCGGGTGATGACGTCTTTTGCCGATCTTTTACAGCAAGTACCTAGACGGGGAGCTGTAAGTATTAGTTAATCCACCTAATATCTCAGTCCATACAGTGGCGGGATGGCTCGGCGCACTGTACGAGCTGATGATCGAGACTCTCTTTTGCATCCCTGGTTCGAACCCCGGGTGATGACGTCTTTTGCCGATCTTTTACAGCAAGTGCCTAGACGGGGAGCTGTAAGTATTAGTTAATCCACCTAATATCTCAGTCCATACAGTGGCGCGATGGCTTGGCGCACTGTACGAGCTGATGATCGAGACTCTCTTTTGCATCCCTGGTTCGAACCCCGGGTGATGACGTCTTTTGCCGATCTTTTACAGCAAGTGCCTAGACGGGGAGCTGTAAGTATTAGTTAATCCACCTAATATCTCAGTCCATACAGTGGCGGGATGGCTCGGCGCACTGTACGAGCTGATGATCGAGACTCTCTTTTGCATCCCTGGTTCGAACCCCGGGTGATGACGTCTTTTGCCGATCTTTTACAGCAAGTGCCTAGACGGGGAGCTGTAAGTATTAGTTAATCCACCTAATATCTCAGTCCATACAGTGGCGCGATGGCTTGGCGCACTGTACGAGCTGATGATCGAGACTCTCTTTTGCATCCCTGGTTCGAACCCCGGGTGATGACGTCTTTTGCCGATCTTTTACAGCAAGTGCCTAGACGGGGAGCTGTAAGTATTAGTTAATCCACCTAATATCTCAGTCCATACAGTGGCGGGATGGCTCGGCGCACTGTACGAGCTGATGATCGAGACTCTCTTTTGCATCCCTGGTTCGAACCCCGGGTGATGACGTCTTTTGCCGATCTTTTACAGCAAGTGCCTAGACGGGGAGCTGTAAGTATTAGTTAATCCACCTAATATCTCAGTCCATACAGTGGCGCGATGGCTTGGCGCACTGTACGAGCTGATGATCGAGACTCTCTTTTGCATCCCTGGTTCGAACCCCGGGTGATGACGTCTTTTGCCGATCTTTTACAGCAAGTGCCTAGACGGGGAGCTGTAAGTATTAGTTAATCCACCTAATATCTCAGTCCATACAGTGGCGCGATGGCTTGGCGCACTGTACGAGCTGATGATCGAGACTCTCTTTTGCATCCCTGGTTCGAACCCCGGGTGATGACGTCTTTTGCCGATCTTTTACAGCAAGTGCCTAGACGGGGAGCTGTAAGTATTAGTTAATCCACCTAATATCTCAGTCCATACAGTGGCGGGATGGCTCGGCGCACTGTACGAGCTGATGATCGAGACTCTCTTTTGCATCCCTGGTTCGAACCCCGGGTGATGACGTCTTTTGCCGATCTTTTACAGCAAGTGCCTAGACGGGGAGCTGTAAGTATTAGTTAATCCACCTAATATTTCAGTCCATACAGTGGCGCGATGGCTTGGCGCACTGTACGAGCTGATGATCGAGACTCTCTTTTGCATCCCTGGTTCGAACCCCGGGTGATGACGTCTTTTGCCGATCTTTTACAGCAAGTGCCTAGACGGGGAGCTGTAAGTATTAGTTAATCCACCTAATATCTCAGTCCATACAGTGGCGGGATGGCTCGGCGCACTGTACGAGCTGATGATCGAGACTCTCTTTTGCATCCCTGGTTCGAACCCCGGGTGATGACGTCTTTTGCCGATCTTTTACAGCAAGTGCCTAGACGGGGAGCTGTAAGTATTAGTTAATCCACCTAATATCTCAGTCCATACAGTGGCGCGATGGCTTGGCGCACTGTACGAGCTGATGATCGAGACTCTCTTTTGCATCCCTGGTTCGAACCCCGGGTGATGACGTCTTTTGCCGATCTTTTACAGCAAGTGCCTAGACGGGGAGCTGTAAGTATTAGTTAATCCACCTAATATCTCAGTCCATACAGTGGCGGGATGGCTCGGCGCACTGTACGAGCTGATGATCGAGACTCTCTTTTGCATCCCTGGTTCGAACCCCGGGTGATGACGTCTTTTGCCGATCTTTTACAGCAAGTGCCTAGACGGGGAGCTGTAAGTATTAGTTAATCCACCTAATATCTCAGTCCATACAGTGGCGCGATGGCTTGGCGCACTGTACGAGCTGATGATCGAGACTCTCTTTTGCATCCCTGGTTCGAACCCCGGGTGATGACGTCTTTTGCCGATCTTTTACAGCAAGTGCCTAGACGGGGAGCTGTAAGTATTAGTTAATCCACCTAATATCTCAGTCCATACAGTGGCGGGATGGCTCGGCGCACTGTACGAGCTGATGATCGAGACTCTCTTTTGCATCCCTGGTTCGAACCCCGGGTGATGACGTCTTTTGCCGATCTTTTACAGCAAGTGCCTAGACGGGGAGCTGTAAGTATTAGTTAATCCACCTAATATCTCAGTCCATACAGTGGCGCGATGGCTTGGCGCACTGTACGAGCTGATGATCGAGACTCTCTTTTGCATCCCTGGTTCGAACCCCGGGTGATGACGTCTTTTGCCGATCTTTTACAGCAAGTGCCTAGACGGGGAGCTGTAAGTATTAGTTAATCCACCTAATATCTCAGTCCATACAGTGGCGGGATGGCTCGGCGCACTGTACGAGCTGATGATCGAGACTCTCTTTTGCATCCCTGGTTCGAACCCCGGGTGATGACGTCTTTTGCCGATCTTTTACAGCAAGTGCCTAGACGGGGAGCTGTAAGTATTAGTTAATCCACCTAATATCTCAGTCCATACAGTGGCGCGATGGCTTGGCGCACTGTACGAGCTGATGATCGAGACTCTCTTTTGCATCCCTGGTTCGAACCCCGGGTGATGACGTCTTTTGCCGATCTTTTACAGCAAGTGCCTAGACGGGGAGCTGTAAGTATTAGTTAATCCACCTAATATCTCAGTCCATACAGTGGCGGGATGGCTCGGCGCACTGTACGAGCTGATGATCGAGACTCTCTTTTGCATCCCTGGTTCGAACCCCGGGTGATGACGTCTTTTGCCGATCTTTTACAGCAAGTGCCTAGACGGGGAGCTGTAAGTATTAGTTAATCCACCTAATATCTCAGTCCATACAGTGGCGCGATGGCTTGGCGCACTGTACGAGCTGATGATCGAGACTCTCTTTTGCATCCCTGGTTCGAACCCCGGGTGATGACGTCTTTTGCCGATCTTTTACAGCAAGTGCCTAGACGGGGAGCTGTAAGTATTAGTTAATCCACCTAATATCTCAGTCCATACAGTGGCGGGATGGCTCGGCGCACTGTACGAGCTGATGATCGAGACTCTCTTTTGCATCCCTGGTTCGAACCCCGGGTGATGACGTCTTTTGCCGATCTTTTACAGCAAGTGCCTAGACGGGGAGCTGTAAGTATTAGTTAATCCACCTAATATCTCAGTCCATACAGTGGCGCGATGGCTTGGCGCACTGTACGAGCTGATGATCGAGACTCTCTTTTGCATCCCTGGTTCGAACCCCGTGTGATGACGTCTTTTGCCGATCTTTTACAGCAAGTGCCTAGACGGGGAGCTGTAAGTATTAGTTAATCCACCTAATATCTCAGTCCATACAGTGGCGGGATGGCTCGGCGCACTGTACGAGCTGATGATCGAGACTCTCTTTTGCATCCCTGGTTCGAACCCCGGGTGATGACGTCTTTTGCCGATCTTTTACAGCAAGTGCCTAGACGGGGAGCTGTAAGTATTAGTTAATCCACCTAATATCTCAGTCCATACAGTGGCGCGATGGCTTGGCGCACTGTACGAGCTGATGATCGAGACTCTCTTTTGCATCCCTGGTTCGAACCCCGGGTGATGACGTCTTTTGCCGATCTTTTACAGCAAGTGCCTAGACGGGGAGCTGTAAGTATTAGTTAATCCACCTAATATCTCAGTCCATACAGTGGCGCGATGGCTTGGCGCACTGTACGAGCTGATGATCGAGACTCTCTTTTGCATCCCTGGTTCGAACCCCGGGTGATGACGTCTTTTGCCGATCTTTTACAGCAAGTGCCTAGACGGGGAGCTGTAAGTATTAGTTAATCCACCTAATATCTCAGTCCATACAGTGGCGGGATGGCTTGGCGCACTGTACGAGCTGATGATCGAGACTCTCTTTTGCATCCCTGGTTCGAACCCCGGGTGATGACGTCTTTTGCCGATCTTTTACAGCAAGTGCCTAGACGGGGAGCTGTAAGTATTAGTTAATCCACCTAATATCTCAGTCCATACAGTGGCGCGATGGCTTGGCGCACTGTACGAGCTGATGATCGAGACTCTCTTTTTCATCCCTGGTTCGAACCCCGGGTGATGACGTCTTTTGCCGATCTTTTACAGCAAGTGCCTAGACGGGGAGCTGTAAGTATTAGTTAATCCACCTAATATTTCAGTCCATACAGTGGCGCGATGGCTTGGCGCACTGTACGAGCTGATGATCGAGACTCTCTTTTGCATCCCTGGTTCGAACCCCGGGTGATGACGTCTTTTGCCGATCTTTTACAGCAAGTGCCTAGACGGGGAGCTGTAAGTATTAGTTAATCCACCTAATATCTCAGTCCATACAGTGGCGCGATGGCTTGGCGCACTGTACGAGCTGATGATCGAGACTCTCTTTTGCATCCCTGGTTCGAACCCCGGGTGATGACGTCTTTTGCCGATCTTTTACAGCAAGTGCCTAGACGGGGAGCTGTAAGTATTAGTTAATCCACCTAATATCTCAGTCCATACAGTGGCGGGATGGCTCGGCGCACTGTACGAGCTGATGATCGAGACTCTCTTTTGCATCCCTGGTTCGAACCCCGGGTGATGACGTCTTTTGCCGATCTTTTACAGCAAGTGCCTAGACGGGGAGCTGTAAGTATTAGTTAATCCACCTAATATCTCAGTCCATACAGTGGCGCGATGGCTTGGCGCACTGTACGAGCTGATGATCGAGACTCTCTTTTGCATCCCTGGTTCGAACCCCGGGTGATGACGTCTTTTGCCGATCTTTTACAGCAAGTGCCTAGACGGGGAGCTGTAAGTATTAGTTAATCCACCTAATATCTCAGTCCATACAGTGGCGGGATGGCTCGGCGCACTGTACGAGCTGATGATCGAGACTCTCTTTTGCATCCCTGGTTCGAACCCCGGGTGATGACGTCTTTTGCCGATCTTTTACAGCAAGTGCCTAGACGGGGAGCTGTAAGTATTAGTTAATCCACCTAATATCTCAGTCCATACAGTGGCGCGATGGCTTGGCGCACTGTACGAGCTGATGATCGAGACTCTCTTTTGCATCCCTGGTTCGAACCCCGGGTGATGACGTCTTTTGCCGATCTTTTACAGCAAGTGCCTAGACGGGGAGCTGTAAGTATTAGTTAATCCACCTAATATTTCAGTCCATACAGTGGCGCGATGGTTTGGCGCACTGTACGAGCTGATGATCGAGACTCTCTTTTGCATCCCTGGTTCGAACCCCGGGTGATGACGTCTTTTGCCGATCTTTTACAGCAAGTGCCTAGACGGGGAGCTGTAAGTATTAGTTAATCCACCTAATATCTCAGTCCATACAGTGGCGGGATGGCTCGGCGCACTGTACGAGCTGATGATCGAGACTCTCTTTTGCATCCCTGGTTCGAACCCCGGGTGATGACGTCTTTTGCCGATCTTTTACAGCAAGTGCCTAGACGGGGAGCTGTAAGTATTAGTTAATCCACCTAATATCTCAGTCCATACAGTGGCGCGATGGCTTGGCGCACTGTACGAGCTGATGATCGAGACTCTCTTTTGCATCCCTGGTTCGAACCCCGGGTGATGACGTCTTTTGCCGATCTTTTACAGCAAGTGCCTAGACGGGGAGCTGTAAGTATTAGTTAATCCACCTAATATCTCAGTCCATACAGTGGCGGGATGGCTCGGCGCACTGTACGAGCTGATGATCGAGACTCTCTTTTGCATCCCTGGTTCGAACCCCGGGTGATGACGTCTTTTGCCGATCTTTTACAGCAAGTGCCTAGACGGGGAGCTGTAAGTATTAGTTAATCCACCTAATATCTCAGTCCATACAGTGGCGGGATGGCTTGGCGCACTGTACGAGCTGATGATCGAGACTCTCTTTTGCATCCGTGGTTCGAACCCCGGGTGATGACGTCTTTTGCCGATCTTTTACAGCAAGTGCCTAGACGGGGAGCTGTAAGTATTAGTTAATCCACCTAATATCTCAGTCCATACAGTGGCGCGATGGCTTGGCGCACTGTACGAGCTGATGATCGAGACTCTCTTTTGCATCCCTGGTTCGAACCCCGGGTGATGACGTCTTTTGCCGATCTTTTACAGCAAGTGCCTAGACGGGGAGCTGTAAGTATTAGTTAATCCACCTAATATCTCAGTCCATACAGTGGCGGGATGGCTCGGCGCACTGTACGAGCTGATGATCGAGACTCTCTTTTGCATCCCTGGTTCGAACCCCGGGTGATGACGTCTTTTGCCGATCTTTTACAGCAAGTGCCTAGACGGGGAGCTGTAAGTATTAGTTAATCCACCTAATATCTCAGTCCATACAGTGGCGCGATGGCTTGGCGCACTGTACGAGCTGATGATCGAGACTCTCTTTTGCATCCCTGGTTCGAACCCCGGGTGATGACGTCTTTTGCCGATCTTTTACAGCAAGTGCCTAGACGGGGAGCTGTAAGTATTAGTTAATCCACCTAATATCTCAGTCCATACAGTGGCGGGATGGCTCGGCGCACTGTACGAGCTGATGATCGAGACTCTCTTTTGCATCCCTGGTTCGAACCCCGGGTGATGACGTCTTTTGCCGATCTTTTACAGCAAGTGCCTAGACGGGGAGCTGTAAGTATTAGTTAATCCACCTAATATCTCAGTCCATACAGTGGCGCGATGGCTTGGCGCACTGTACGAGCTGATGATCGAGACTCTCTTTTGCATCCCTGGTTCGAACCCCGGGTGATGACGTTTTTTGCCGATCTTTTACAGCAAGTGCCTAGACGGGGAGCTGTAAGTATTAGTTAATCCACCTAATATCTCAGTCCATACAGTGGCGGGATGGCTCGGCGCACTGTACGAGCTGATGATCGAGACTCTCTTTTGCATCCCTGGTTCGAACCCCGGGTGATGACGTCTTTTGCCGATCTTTTACAGCAAGTGCCTAGACGGGGAGCTGTAAGTATTAGTTAATCCACCTAATATCTCAGTCCATACAGTGGCGCGATGGCTTGGCGCACTGTACGAGCTGATGATCGAGACTCTCTTTTGCATCCCTGGTTCGAACCCCGGGTGATGACGTCTTTTGCCGATCTTTTACAGCAAGTGCCTAGACGGGGAGCTGTAAGTATTAGTTAATCCACCTAATATCTCAGTCCATACAGTGGCGGGATGGCTCGGCGCACTGTACGAGCTGATGATCGAGACTCTCTTTTGCATCCCTGGTTCGAACCCCGGTTGATGACGTCTTTTGCCGATCTTTTACAGCAAGTGCCTAGACGGGGAGCTGTAAGTATTAGTTAATCCACCTAATATCTCAGTCCATACAGTGGCGGGATGGCTCGGCGCACTGTACGAGCTGATGATCGAGACTCTCTTTTGCATCCCTGGTTCGAACCCCGGGTGATGACGTCTTTTGCCGATCTTTTACAGCAAGTGCCTAGACGGGGAGCTGTAAGTATTAGTTAATCCACCTAATATCTCAGTCCATACAGTGGCGCGATGGCTTGGCGCACTGTACGAGCTGATGATCGAGACTCTCTTTTGCATCCCTGGTTCGAACCCCGGGTGATGACGTCTTTTGCCGATCTTTTACAGCAAGTGCCTAGACGGGGAGCTGTAAGTATTAGTTAATCCACCTAATATCTCAGTCCATACAGTGGCGCGATGGCTTGGCGCACTGTACGAGCTGATGATCGAGACTCTCTTTTGCATCCCTGGTTCGAACCCCGGGTGATGACGTCTTTTGCCGATCTTTTACAGCAAGTGCCTAGACGGGGAGCTGTAAGTATTAGTTAATCCACCTAATATCTCAGTCCATACAGTGGCGGGATGGCTCGGCGCACTGTACGAGCTGATGATCGAGACTCTCTTTTGCATCCCTGGTTCGAACCCCGGGTGATGACGTCTTTTGCCGATCTTTTACAGCAAGTGCCTAGACGGGGAGCTGTAAGTATTAGTTAATCCACCTAATATCTCAGTCCATACAGTGGCGGGATGGCTCGGCGCACTGTACGAGCTGATGATCGAGACTCTCTTTTGCATCCCTGGTTCGAACCCCGGGTGATGACGTCTTTTGCCGATCTTTTACAGCAAGTGCCTAGACGGGGAGCTGTAAGTATTAGTTAATCCACCTAATATCTCAGTCCATACAGTGGCGCGATGGCTTGGCGCACTGTACGAGCTGATGATCGAGACTCTCTTTTGCATCCCTGGTTCGAACCCCGGGTGATGACGTCTTTTGCCGATCTTTTACAGCAAGTGCCTAGACGGGGAGCTGTAAGTATTAGTTAATCCACCTAATATCTCAGTCCATACAGTGGCGCGATGGCTTGGCGCACTGTACGAGCTGATGATCGAGACTCTCTTTTGCATCCCTGGTTCGAACCCCGGGTGATGACGTCTTTTGCCGATCTTTTACAGCAAGTGCCTAGACGGGGAGCTGTAAGTATTAGTTAATCCACCTAATATCTCAGTCCATACAGTGGCGGGATGGCTCGGCGCACTGTACGAGCTGATGATCGAGACTCTCTTTTGCATCCCTGGTTCGAACCCCGGGTGATGACGTCTTTTGCCGATCTTTTACAGCAAGTGCCTAGACGGGGAGCTGTAAGTATTAGTTAATCCACCTAATATCTCAGTCCATACAGTGGCGCGATGGCTTGGCGCACTGTACGAGCTGATGATCGAGACTCTCTTTTGCATCCCTGGTTCGAACCCCGGGTGATGACGTCTTTTGCCGATCTTTTACAGCAAGTGCCTAGACGGGGAGCTGTAAGTATTAGTTAATCCACCTAATATCTCAGTCCATACAGTGGCGGGATGGCTCGGCGCACTGTACGAGCTGATGATCGAGACTCTCTTTTGCATCCCTGGTTCGAACCCCGGGTGATGACGTCTTTTGCCGATCTTTTACAGCAAGTGCCTAGACGGGGAGCTGTAAGTATTAGTTAATCCACCTAATATCTCAGTCCATACAGTGGCGGGATGGCTCGGCGCACTGTACGAGCTGATGATCGAGACTCTCTTTTGCATCCCTGGTTCGAACCCCGGGTGATGACGTCTTTTGCCGATCTTTTACAGCAAGTGCCTAGACGGGGAGCTGTAAGTATTAGTTAATCCACCTAATATTTCAGTCCATACAGTGGCGCGATGGCTTGGCGCACTGTACGAGCTGATGATCGAGACTCTCTTTTGCATCCCTGGTTCGAACCCCGGGTGATGACGTCTTTTGCCGATCTTTTACAGCAAGTGCCTAGACGGGGAGCTGTAAGTATTAGTTAATCCACCTAATATCTCAGTCCATACAGTGGCGGGATGGCTCGGCGCACTGTACGAGCTGATGATCGAGACTCTCTTTTGCATCCCTGGTTCGAACCCCGGGTGATGACGTCTTTTGCCGATCTTTTACAGCAAGTGCCTAGACGGGGAGCTGTAAGTATTAGTTAATCCACCTAATATCTCAGTCCATACAGTGGCGCGATGGCTTGGCGCACTGTACGAGCTGATGATCGAGACTCTCTTTTGCATCCCTGGTTCGAACCCCGGGTGATGACGTCTTTTGCCGATCTTTTACAGCAAGTGCCTAGACGGGGAGCTGTAAGTATTAGTTAATCCACCTAATATCTCAGTCCATACAGTGGCGCGATGGCTTGGCGCACTGTACGAGCTGATGATCGAGACTCTCTTTTGCATCCCTGGTTCGAACCCCGGGTGATGACGTCTTTTGCCGATCTTTTACAGCAAGTGCCTAGACGGGGAGCTGTAAGTATTAGTTAATCCACCTAATATCTCAGTCCATACAGTGGCGCGATGGCTTGGCGCACTGAACGAGCTGATGATCGAGACTCTCTTTTGCATCCCTGGTTCGAACCCCGGGTGATGACGTCTTTTGCCGATCTTTTACAGCAAGTGCCTAGACGGGGAGCTGTAAGTATTAGTTAATCCACCTAATATCTCAGTCCATACAGTGGCGGGATGGCTCGGCGCACTGTACGAGCTGATGATCGAGACTCTCTTTTGCATCCCTTTTTCGAACCCCGGGTGATGACGTCTTTTGCCGATCTTTTACAGCAAGTGCCTAGACGGGGAGCTGTAAGTATTAGTTAATCCACCTAATATCTCAGTCCATACAGTGGCGCGATGGCTTGGCGCACTGTACGAGCTGATGATCGAGACTCTCTTTTGCATCCCTGGTTCGAACCCCGGGTGATGACGTCTTTTGCCGATCTTTTACAGCAAGTGCCTAGACGGGGAGCTGTAAGTATTAGTTAATCCACCTAATATCTCAGTCCATACAGTGGCGCGATGGCTTGGCGCACTGTACGAGCTGATGATCGAGACTCTCTTTTGCATCCCTGGTTCGAACCCCGGGTGATGACGTCTTTTGCCGATCTTTTACAGCAAGTGCCTAGACGGGGAGCTGTAAGTATTAGTTAATCCACCTAATATCTCAGTCCATACAGTGGCGGGATGGCTCGGCGCACTGTACGAGCTGATGATCGAGACTCTCTTTTGCATCCCTGGTTCGAACCCCGGGTGATGACGTCTTTTGCCGATCTTTTACAGCAAGTGCCTAGACGGGGAGCTGTAAGTATTAGTTAATCCACCTAATATCTCAGTCCATACAGTGGCGCGATGGCTTGGCGCACTGTACGAGCTGATGATCGAGACTCTCTTTTGCATCCCTGGTTCGAACCCCGGGTGATGACGTCTTTTGCCGATCTTTTACAGCAAGTGCCTAGACGGGGAGCTGTAAGTATTAGTTAATCCACCTAATATCTCAGTCCATACAGTGGCGGGATGGCTCGGCGCACTGTACGAGCTGATGATCGAGACTCTCTTTTGCATCCCTGGTTCGAACCCCGGGTGATGACGTCTTTTGCCGATCTTTTACAGCAAGTGCCTAGACGGGGAGCTGTAAGTATTAGTTAATCCACCTAATATCTCAGTCCATACAGTGGCGGGATGGCTCGGCGCACTGTACGAGCTGATGATCGAGACTCTCTTTTGCATCCCTGGTTCGAACCCCGGGTGATGACGTCTTTTGCCGATCTTTTACAGCAAGTGCCTAGACGGGGAGCTGTAAGTATTAGTTAATCCACCTAATATTTCAGTCCATACAGTGGCGCGATGGCTTGGCGCACTGTACGAGCTGATGATCGAGACTCTCTTTTGCATCCCTGGTTCGAACCCCGGGTGATGACGTCTTTTGCCGATCTTTTACAGCAAGTGCCTAGACGGGGAGCTGTAAGTATTAGTTAATCCACCTAATATCTCAGTCCATACAGTGGCGGGATGGCTCGGCGCACTGTACGAGCTGATGATCGAGACTCTCTTTTGCATCCCTGGTTCGAACCCCGGGTGATGACGTCTTTTGCCGATCTTTTACAGCAAGTGCCTAGACGGGGAGCTGTAAGTATTAGTTAATCCACCTAATATCTCAGTCCATACAGTGGCGCGATGGCTTGGCGCACTGTACGAGCTGATGATCGAGACTCTCTTTTGCATCCCTGGTTCGAACCCCGGGTGATGACGTCTTTTGCCGATCTTTTACAGCAAGTGCCTAGACGGGGAGCTGTAAGTATTAGTTAATCCACCTAATATCTCAGTCCATACAGTGGCGCGATGGCTTGGCGCACTGTACGAGCTGATGATCGAGACTCTCTTTTGCATCCCTGGTTCGAACCCCGGGTGATGACGTCTTTTGCCGATCTTTTACAGCAAGTGCCTAGACGGGGAGCTGTAAGTATTAGTTAATCCACCTAATATCTCAGTCCATACAGTGGCGGGATGGCTCGGCGCACTGTACGAGCTGATGATCGAGACTCTCTTTTGCATCCCTGGTTCGAACCCCGGGTGATGACGTCTTTTGCCGATCTTTTACAGCAAGTGCCTAGACGGGGAGCTGTAAGTATTAGTTAATCCACCTAATATCTCAGTCCATACAGTGGCGCGATGGCTTGGCGCACTGTACGAGCTGATGATCGAGACTCTCTTTTGCATCCCTGGTTCGAACCCCGGGTGATGACGTCTTTTGCCGATCTTTTACAGCAAGTGCCTAGACGGGGAGCTGTAAGTATTAGTTAATCCACCTAATATCTCAGTCCATACAGTGGCGCGATGGCTTGGCGCACTGTACGAGCTGATGATCGAGACTCTCTTTTGCATCCCTGGTTCGAACCCCGGGTGATGACGTCTTTTGCCGATCTTTTACAGCAAGTGCCTAGACGGGGAGCTGTAAGTATTAGTTAATCCACCTAATATCTCAGTCCATACAGTGGCGGGATGGCTCGGCGCACTGTACGAGCTGATGATCGAGACTCTCTTTTGCATCCCTGGTTCGAACCCCGGGTGATGACGTCTTTTGCCGATCTTTTACAGCAAGTGCCTAGACGGGGAGCTGTAAGTATTAGTTAATCCACCTAATATCTCAGTCCATACAGTGGCGCGATGGCTTGGCGCACTGTACGAGCTGATGATCGAGACTCTCTTTTGCATCCCTGGTTCGAACCCCGGGTGATGACGTCTTTTGCCGATCTTTTACAGCAAGTGCCTAGACGGGGAGCTGTAAGTATTAGTTAATCCACCTAATATCTCAGTCCATACAGTGGCGGGATGGCTCGGCGCACTGTACGAGCTGATGATCGAGACTCTCTTTTGCATCCCTGGTTCGAACCCCGGGTGATGACGTCTTTTGCCGATCTTTTACAGCAAGTGCCTAGACGGGGAGCTGTAAGTATTAGTTAATCCACCTAATATCTCAGTCCATACAGTGGCGCGATGGCTTGGCGCACTGTACGAGCTGATGATCGAGACTCTCTTTTGCATCCCTGGTTCGAACCCCGGGTGATGACGTCTTTTGCCGATCTTTTACAGCAAGTGCCTAGACGGGGAGCTGTAAGTATTAGTTAATCCACCTAATATCTCAGTCCATACAGTGGCGGGATGGCTCGGCGCACTGTACGAGCTGATGATCGAGACTCTCTTTTGCATCCCTGGTTCGAACCCCGGGTGATGACGTCTTTTGCCGATCTTTTACAGCAAGTGCCTAGACGGGGAGCTGTAAGTATTAGTTAATCCACCTAATATCTCAGTCCATACAGTGGCGCGATGGCTTGGCGCACTGTACGAGCTGATGATCGAGACTCTCTTTTGCATCCCTGGTTCGAACCCCGGGTGATGACGTCTTTTGCCTATCTTTTACAGCAAGTGCCTAGACGGGGAGCTGTAAGTATTAGTTAATCCACCTAATATCTCAGTCCATACAGTGGCGCGATGGCTTGGCGCACTGTACGAGCTGATGATCGAGACTCTCTTTTGCATCCCTGGTTCGAACCCCGGGTGATGACGTCTTTTGCCGATCTTTTACAGCAAGTGCCTAGACGGGGAGCTGTAAGTATTAGTTAATCCACCTAATATCTCAGTCCATACAGTGGCGGGATGGCTCGGCGCACTGTACGAGCTGATGATCGAGACTCTCTTTTGCATCCCTGGTTCGAACCCCGGGTGATGACGTCTTTTGCCGATCTTTTACAGCAAGTGCCTAGACGGGGAGCTGTAAGTATTAGTTAATCCACCTAATATCTCAGTCCATACAGTGGCGCGATGGCTTGGCGCACTGTACGAGCTGATGATCGAGACTCTCTTTTGCATCCCTGGTTCGAACCCCGGGTGATGACGTCTTTTGCCGATCTTTTACAGCAAGTGCCTAGACGGGGAGCTGTAAGTATTAGTTAATCCACCTAATATCTCAGTCCATACAGTGGCGGGATGGCTCGGCGCACTGTACGAGCTGATGATCGAGACTCTCTTTTGCATCCCTGGTTCGAACCCCGGGTGATGACGTCTTTTGCCGATCTTTTACAGCAAGTGCCTAGACGGGGAGCTGTAAGTATTAGTTAATCCACCTAATATCTCAGTCCATACAGTGGCGCGATGGCTTGGCGCACTGTACGAGCTGATGATCGAGACTCTCTTTTGCATCCCTGGTTCGAACCCCGGGTGATGACGTCTTTTGCCGATCTTTTACAGCAAGTGCCTAGACGGGGAGCTGTAAGTATTAGTTAATCCACCTAATATCTCAGTCCATACAGTGGCGGGATGGCTCGGCGCACTGTACGAGCTGATGATCGAGACTCTCTTTTGCATCCCTGGTTCGAACCCCGGGTGATGACGTCTTTTGCCGATCTTTTACAGCAAGTGCCTAGACGGGGAGCTGTAAGTATTAGTTAATCCACCTAATATCTCAGTCCATACAGTGGCGCGATGGCTTGGCGCACTGTACGAGCTGATGATCGAGACTCTCTTTTGCATCCCTGGTTCGAACCCCGGGTGATGACGTCTTTTGCCGATCTTTTACAGCAAGTGCCTAGACGGGGAGCTGTAAGTATTAGTTAATCCACCTAATATCTCAGTCCATACAGTGGCGGGATGGCTCGGCGCACTGTACGAGCTGATGATCGAGACTCTCTTTTGCATCCCTGGTTCGAACCCCGGGTGATGACGTCTTTTGCCGATCTTTTACAGCAAGTGCCTAGACGGGGAGCTGTAAGTATTAGTTAATCCACCTAATATCTCAGTCCATACAGTGGCGCGATGGCTTGGCGCACTGTACGAGCTGATGATCGAGACTCTCTTTTGCATCCCTGGTTCGAACCCCGGGTGATGACGTCTTTTGCCGATCTTTTACAGCAAGTGCCTAGACGGGGAGCTGTAAGTATTAGTTAATCAACCTAATTTCTCAGTCCATACAGTGGCGCGATGGCTCGGCGCACTGTACGAGCTGATGATCGAGACTCTCTTTTGCATCCCTGGTTCGAACCCCGGGTGATGACGTCTTTTGCCGATCTTTTACAGCAAGTGCCTAGACGGGGAGCTGTAAGTATTAGTTAATCCACCTAATATCTCAGTCCATACAGTGGCGGGATGGCTCGGCGCACTGTACGAGCTGATGATCGAGACTCTCTTTTGCATCCCTGGTTCGAACCCCGGGTGATGACGTCTTTTGCCGATCTTTTACAGCAAGTGCCTAGACGGGGAGCTGTAAGTATTAGTTAATCCACCTAATATCTCAGTCCATACAGTGGCGCGATGGCTCGGCGCACTGTACGAGCTGATGATCGAGACTCTCTTTTGCATCCCTGGTTCGAACCCCGGGTGATGACGTCTTTTGCCGATCTTTTACAGCAAGTGCCTAGACGGGGAGCTGTAAGTATTAGTTAATCCACCTAATATCTCAGTCCATACAGTGGCGGGATGGCTCGGCGCACTGTACGAGCTGATGATCGAGACTCTCTTTTGCATCCCTGGTTCGAACCCCGGGTGATGACGTCTTTTGCCGATCTTTTACAGCAAGTGCCTAGACGGGGAGCTGTAAGTATTAGTTAATCCACCTAATATTTCAGTCCATACAGTGGCGGGATGGCTCGGCGCACTGTACGAGCTGATGATCGAGACTCTCTTTTGCATCCCTGGTTCGAACCCCGGGTGATGACGTCTTTTGCCGATCTTTTACAGCAAGTGCCTAGACGGGGAGCTGTAAGTATTAGTTAATCCACCTAATATCTCAGTCCATACAGTGGCGCGATGGCTTGGCGCACTGTAAGAGCTGATGATCGAGACTCTCTTTTGCATCCCTGGTTCGAACCCCGGGTGATGACGTCTTTTGCCGATCTTTTACAGCAAGTGCCTAGACGGGGAGCTGTAAGTATTAGTTAATCCACCTAATATTTCAGTCCATACAGTGGCGCGATGGCTTGGCGCACTGTACGAGCTGATGATCGAGACTCTCTTTTGCATCCCTGGTTCGAACCCCGGGTGATGACGTCTTTTGCCGATCTTTTACAGCAAGTGCCTAGACGGGGAGCTGTAAGTATTAGTTAATCCACCTAATATCTCAGTCCATACAGTGGCGGGATGGCTCGGCGCACTGTACGAGCTGATGATCGAGACTCTCTTTTGCATCCCTGGTTCGAACCCCGGGTGATGACGTCTTTTGCCGATCTTTTACAGCAAGTGCCTAGACGGGGAGCTGTAAGTATTAGTTAATCCACCTAATATCTCAGTCCATACAGTGGCGCGATGGCTTGGCGCACTGTACGAGCTGATGATCGAGACTCTCTTTTGCATCCCTGGTTCGAACCCCGGGTGATGACGTCTTTTGCCGATCTTTTACAGCAAGTGCCTAGACGGGGAGCTGTAAGTATTAGTTAATCCACCTAATATCTCAGTCCATACAGTGGCGGGATGGCTCGGCGCACTGTACGAGCTGATGATCGAGACTCTCTTTTGCATCCCTGGTTCGAACCCCGGGTGATGACGTCTTTTGCCGATCTTTTACAGCAAGTGCCTAGACGGGGAGCTGTAAGTATTAGTTAATCCACCTAATATTTCAGTCCATACAGTGGCGCGATGGCTTGGCGCACTGTACGAGCTGATGATCGAGACTCTCTTTTGCATCCCTGGTTCGAACCCCGGGTGATGACGTCTTTTGCCGATCTTTTACAGCAAGTGCCTAGACGGGGAGCTGTAAGTATTAGTTAATCCACCTAATATCTCAGTCCATACAGTGGCGGGATGGCTCGGCGCACTGTACGAGCTGATGATCGAGACTCTCTTTTGCATCCCTGGTTCGAACCCCGGGTGATGACGTCTTTTGCCGATCTTTTACAGCAAGTGCCTAGACGGGGAGCTGTAAGTATTAGTTAATCCACCTAATATCTCAGTCCATACAGTGGCGCGATGGCTTGGCGCACTGTACGAGCTGATGATCGAGACTCTCTTTTGCATCCCTGGTTCGAACCCCGGGTGATGACGTCTTTTGCCGATCTTTTACAGCAAGTGCCTAGACGGGGAGCTGTAAGTATTAGTTAATCCACCTAATATCTCAGTCCATACAGTGGCGGGATGGCTCGGCGCACTGTACGAGCTGATGATCGAGACTCTCTTTTGCATCCCTGGTTCGAACCCCGGGTGATGACGTCTTTTGCCGATCTTTTACAGCAAGTGCCTAGACGGGGAGCTGTAAGTATTAGTTAATCCACCTAATATCTCAGTCCATACAGTGGCGGGATGGCTCGGCGCACTGTACGAGCTGATGATCGAGACTCTCTTTTGCATCCCTGGTTCGAACCCCGGGTGATGACGTCTTTTGCCGATCTTTTACAGCAAGTGCCTAGACGGGGAGCTGTAAGTATTAGTTAATCCACCTAATATCTCAGTCCATACAGTGGCGCGATGGCTTGGCGCACTGTACGAGCTGATGATCGAGACTCTCTTTTGCATCCCTGGTTCGAACCCCGGGTGATGACGTCTTTTGCCGATCTTTTACAGCAAGTGCCTAGACGGGGAGCTGTAAGTATTAGTTAATCCACCTAATATCTCAGTCCATACAGTGGCGGGATGGCTCGGCGCACTGTACGAGCTGATGATCGAGACTCTCTTTTGCATCCCTGGTTCGAACCCCGGGTGATGACGTCTTTTGCCGATCTTTTACAGCAAGTGCCTAGACGGGGAGCTGTAAGTATTAGTTAATCCACCTAATATCTCAGTCCATTCAGTGGCGCGATGGCTTGGCGCACTGTACGAGCTGATGATCGAGACTCTCTTTTGCATCCCTGGTTCGAACCCCGGGTGATGACGTCTTTTGCCGATCTTTTACAGCAAGTGCCTAGACGGGGAGCTGTAAGTATTAGTTAATCCACCTAATATCTCAGTCCATACAGTGGCGGGATGGCTCGGCGCACTGTACGAGCTGATGATCGAGACTCTCTTTTGCATCCCTGGTTCGAACCCCGGGTGATGACGTCTTTTGCCGATCTTTTACAGCAAGTGCCTAGACGGGGAGCTGTAAGTATTAGTTAATCCACCTAATATCTCAGTCCATACAGTGGCGGGATGGCTCGGCGCACTGTACGAGCTGATGATCGAGACTCTCTTTTGCATCCCTGGTTCGAACCCCGGGTGATGACGTCTTTTGCCGATCTTTTACAGCAAGTGCCTAGACGGGGAGCTGTAAGTATTAGTTAATCCACCTAATATCTCAGTCCATACAGTGGCGCGATGGCTTGGCGCACTGTACGAGCTGATGATCGAGACTCTCTTTTGCATCCCTGGTTCGAACCCCGGGTGATGACGTCTTTTGCCGATCTTTTACAGCAAGTGCCTAGACGGGGAGCTGTAAGTATTAGTTAATCCACCTAATATCTCAGTCCATACAGTGGCGGGATGGCTCGGCGCACTGTACGAGCTGATGATCGAGACTCTCTTTTGCATCCCTGGTTCGAACCCCGGGTGATGACGTCTTTTGCCGATCTTTTACAGCAAGTGCCTAGACGGGGAGCTGTAAGTATTAGTTAATCCACCTAATATCTCAGTCCATACAGTGGCGCGATGGCTTGGCGCACTGTACGAGCTGATGATCGAGACTCTCTTTTGCATCCCTGGTTCGAACCCCGGGTGATGACGTCTTTTGCCGATCTTTTACAGCAAGTGCCTAGACGGGGAGCTGTAAGTATTAGTTAATCCACCTAATATCTCAGTCCATACAGTGGCGGGATGGCTCGGCGCACTGTACGAGCTGATGATCGAGACTCTCTTTTGCATCCCTGGTTCGAACCCCGGGTGATGACGTCTTTTGCCGATCTTTTACAGCAAGTGCCTAGACGGGGAGCTGTAAGTATTAGTTAATCCACCTAATATCTCAGTCCATACAGTGGCGCGATGGCTTGGCGCACTGTACGAGCTGATGATCGAGACTCTCTTTTGCATCCCTGGTTCGAACCCCGGGTGATGACGTCTTTTGCCGATCTTTTACAGCAAGTGCCTAGACGGGGAGCTGTAAGTATTAGTTAATCCACCTAATATCTCAGTCCATACAGTGGCGGGATGGCTCGGCGCACTGTACGAGCTGATGATCGAGACTCTCTTTTGCATCCCTGGTTCGAACCCCGGGTGATGACGTCTTTTGCCGATCTTTTACAGCAAGTGCCTAGACGGGGAGCTGTAAGTATTAGTTAATCCACCTAATATCTCAGTCCATACAGTGGCGGGATGGCTCGGCGCACTGTACGAGCTGATGATCGAGACTCTCTTTTGCATCCCTGGTTCGAACCCCGGGTGATGACGTCTTTTGCCGATCTTTTACAGCAAGTGCCTAGACGGGGAGCTGTAAGTATTAGTTAATCCACCTAATATCTCAGTCCATACAGTGGCGGGATGGCTCGGCGCACTGTACGAGCTGATGATCGAGACTCTCTTTTGCATCCCTGGTTCGAACCCCGGGTGATGACGTCTTTTGCCGATCTTTTACAGCAAGTGCCTAGACGGGGAGCTGTAAGTATTAGTTAATCCACCTAATATCTCAGTCCATACAGTGGCGGGATGGCTCGGCGCACTGTACGAGCTGATGATCGAGACTCTCTTTTGCATCCCTGGTTCGAACCCCGGGTGATGACGTCTTTTGCCGATCTTTTACAGCAAGTGCCTAGACGGGGAGCTGTAAGTATTAGTTAATCCACCTAATATCTCAGTCCATACAGTGGCGGGATGGCTCGGCGCACTGTACGAGCTGATGATCGAGACTCTCTTTTGCATCCCTGGTTCGAACCCCGGGTGATGACGTCTTTTGCCGATCTTTTACAGCAAGTGCCTAGACGGGGAGCTGTAAGTATTAGTTAATCCACCTAATATCTCAGTCCATACAGTGGCGGGATGGCTCGGCGCACTGTACGAGCTGATGATCGAGACTCTCTTTTGCATCCCTGGTTCGAACCCCGGGTGATGACGTCTTTTGCCGATCTTTTACAGCAAGTGCCTAGACGGGGAGCTGTAAGTATTAGTTAATCCACCTAATATCTCAGTCCATACAGTGGCGCGATGGCTTGGCGCACTGTACGAGCTGATGATCGAGACTCTCTTTTGCATCCCTGGTTCGAACCCCGGGTGATGACGTCTTTTGCCGATCTTTTACAGCAAGTGCCTAGACGGGGAGCTGTAAGTATTAGTTAATCCACCTAATATCTCAGTCCATACAGTGGCGGGATGGCTCGGCGCACTGTACGAGCTGATGATCGAGACTCTCTTTTGCATCCCTGGTTCGAACCCCGGGTGATGACGTCTTTTGCCGATCTTTTACAGCAAGTGCCTAGACGGGGAGCTGTAAGTATTAGTTAATCCACCTAATATCTCAGTCCATACAGTGGCGCGATGGCTTGGCGCACTGTACGAGCTGATGATCGAGACTCTCTTTTGCATCCCTGGTTCGAACCCCGGGTGATGACGTCTTTTGCCGATCTTTTACAGCAAGTGCCTAGACGGGGAGCTGTAAGTATTAGTTAATCCACCTAATATCTCAGTCCATACAGTGGCGGGATGGCTCGGCGCACTGTACGAGCTGATGATCGAGACTCTCTTTTGCATCCCTGGTTCGAACCCCGGGTGATGACGTCTTTTGCCGATCTTTTACAGCAAGTGCCTAGACGGGGAGCTGTAAGTATAAGTTAATCCACCTAATATCTCAGTCCATACAGTGGCGGGATGGCTCGGCGCACTGTACGAGCTGATGATCGAGACTCTCTTTTGCATCCCTGGTTCGAACCCCGGGTGATGACGTCTTTTGCCGATCTTTTACAGCAAGTGCCTAGACGGGGAGCTGTAAGTATTAGTTAATCCACCTAATATCTCAGTCCATACAGTGGCGGGATGGCTCGGCGCACTGTACGAGCTGATGATCGAGACTCTCTTTTGCATCCCTGGTTCGAACCCCGGGTGATGACGTCTTTTGCCGATCTTTTACAGCAAGTGCCTAGACGGGGAGCTGTAAGTATTAGTTAATCCACCTAATATCTCAGTCCATACAGTGGCGCGATGGCTTGGCGCACTGTACGAGCTGATGATCGAGACTCTCTTTTGCATCCCTGGTTCGAACCCCGGGTGATGACGTCTTTTGCCGATCTTTTACAGCAAGTGCCTAGACGGGGAGCTGTAAGTATTAGTTAATCCACCTAATATCTCAGTCCATACAGTGGCGGGATGGCTCGGCGCACTGTACGAGCTGATGATCGAGACTCTCTTTTGCATCCCTGGTTCGAACCCCGGGTGATGACGTCTTTTGCCGATCTTTTACAGCAAGTGCCTAGACGGGGAGCTGTAAGTATTAGTTAATCCACCTAATATCTCAGTCCATACAGTGGCGGGATGGCTCGGCGCACTGTACGAGCTGATGATCGAGACTCTCTTTTGCATCCCTGGTTCGAACCCCGGGTGATGACGTCTTTTGCCGATCTTTTACAGCAAGTGCCTAGACGGGGAGCTGTAAGTATTAGTTAATCCACCTAATATCTCAGTCCATACAGTGGCGGGATGGCTCGGCGCACTGTACGAGCTGATGATCGAGACTCTCTTTTGCATCCCTGGTTCGAACCCCGGGTGATGACGTCTTTTGCCGATCTTTTACAGCAAGTGCCTAGACGGGGAGCTGTAAGTATTAGTTAATCCACCTAATATCTCAGTCCATACAGTGGCGCGATGGCTTGGCGCACTGTACGAGCTGATGATCGAGACTCTCTTTTGCATCCCTGGTTCGAACCCCGGGTGATGACGTCTTTTGCCGATCTTTTACAGCAAGTGCCTAGACGGGGAGCTGTAAGTATTAGTTAATCCACCTAATATCTCAGTCCATACAGTGGCGGGATGGCTCGGCGCACTGTACGAGCTGATGATCGAGACTCTCTTTTGCATCCCTGGTTCGAACCCCGGGTGATGACGTCTTTTGCCGATCTTTTACAGCAAGTGCCTAGACGGGGAGCTGTAAGTATTAGTTAATCCACCTAATATCTCAGTCCATACAGTGGCGCGATGGCTTGGCGCACTGTACGAGCTGATGATCGAGACTCTCTTTTGCATCCCTGGTTCGAACCCCGGGTGATGACGTCTTTTGCCGATCTTTTACAGCAAGTGCCTAGACGGGGAGCTGTAAGTATTAGTTAATCCACCTAATATCTCAGTCCATACAGTGGCGGGATGGCTCGGCGCACTGTACGAGCTGATGATCGAGACTCTCTTTTGCATCCCTGGTTCGAACCCCGGGTGATGACGTCTTTTGCCGATCTTTTACAGCAAGTGCCTAGACGGGGAGCTGTAAGTATTAGTTAATCCACCTAATATCTCAGTCCATACAGTGGCGCGATGGCTTGGCGCACTGTACGAGCTGATGATCGAGACTCTCTTTTGCATCCCTGGTTCGAACCCCGGGTGATGACGTCTTTTGCCGATCTTTTACAGCAAGTGCCTAGACGGGGAGCTGTAAGTATTAGTTAATCCACCTAATATCTCAGTCCATACAGTGGCGGGATGGCTCGGCGCACTGTACGAGCTGATGATCGAGACTCTCTTTTGCATCCCTGGTTCGAACCCCGGGTGATGACGTCTTTTGCCGATCTTTTACAGCAAGTGCCTAGACGGGGAGCTGTAAGTATTAGTTAATCCACCTAATATCTCAGTCCATACAGTGGCGCGATGGCTTGGCGCACTGTACGAGCTGATGATCGAGACTCTCTTTTGCATCCCTGGTTCGAACCCCGGGTGATGACGTCTTTTGCCGATCTTTTACAGCAAGTGCCTAGACGGGGAGCTGTAAGTATTAGTTAATCCACCTAATATCTCAGTCCATACAGTGGCGGGATGGCTCGGCGCACTGTACGAGCTGATGATCGAGACTCTCTTTTGCATCCCTGGTTCGAACCCCGGGTGATGACGTCTTTTGCCGATCTTTTACAGCAAGTGCCTAGACGGGGAGCTGTAAGTATTAGTTAATCCACCTAATATCTCAGTCCATACAGTGGCGCGATGGCTTGGCGCACTGTACGAGCTGATGATCGAGACTCTCTTTTGCATCCCTGGTTCGAACCCCGGGTGATGACGTCTTTTGCCGATCTTTTACAGCAAGTGCCTAGACGGGGAGCTGTAAGTATTAGTTAATCCACCTAATATCTCAGTCCATACAGTGGCGGGATGGCTCGGCGCACTGTACGAGCTGATGATCGAGACTCTCTTTTGCATCCCTGGTTCGAACCCCGGGTGATGACGTCTTTTGCCGATCTTTTACAGCAAGTGCCTAGACGGGGAGCTGTAAGTATTAGTTAATCCACCTAATATCTCAGTCCATACAGTGGCGCGATGGCTTGGCGCACTGTACGAGCTGATGATCGAGACTCTCTTTTGCATCCCTGGTTCGAACCCCGGGTGATGACGTCTTTTGCCGATCTTTTACAGCAAGTGCCTAGACGGGGAGCTGTAAGTATTAGTTAATCCACCTAATATCTCAGTCCATACAGTGGCGGGATGGCTCGGCGCACTGTACGAGCTGATGATCGAGACTCTCTTTTGCATCCCTGGTTCGAACCCCGGGTGATGACGTCTTTTGCCGATCTTTTACAGCAAGTGCCTAGACGGGGAGCTGTAAGTATTAGTTAATCCACCTAATATCTCAGTCCATACAGTGGCGGGATGGCTCGGCGCACTGTACGAGCTGATGATCGAGACTCTCTTTTGCATCCCTGGTTCGAACCCCGGGTGATGACGTCTTTTGCCGATCTTTTACAGCAAGTGCCTAGACGGGGAGCTGTAAGTATTAGTTAATCCACCTAATATCTCAGTCCATACAGTGGCGGGATGGCTCGGCGCACTGTACGAGCTGATGATCGAGACTCTCTTTTGCATCCCTGGTTCGAACCCCGGGTGATGACGTCTTTTGCCGATCTTTTACAGCAAGTGCCTAGACGGGGAGCTGTAAGTATTAGATAATCCACCTAATATCTCAGTCCATACAGTGGCGCGATGGCTTGGCGCACTGTACGAGCTGATGATCGAGACTCTCTTTTGCATCCCTGGTTCGAACCCCGGGTGATGACGTCTTTTGCCGATCTTTTACAGCAAGTGCCTAGACGGGGAGCTGTAAGTATTAGTTAATCCACCTAATATCTCAGTCCATACAGTGGCGGGATGGCTCGGCGCACTGTACGAGCTGATGATCGAGACTCTCTTTTGCATCCCTGGTTCGAACCCCGGGTGATGACGTCTTTTGCCGATCTTTTACAGCAAGTGCCTAGACGGGGAGCTGTAAGTATTAGTTAATCCACCTAATATCTCAGTCCATACAGTGGCGCGATGGCTTGGCGCACTGTACGAGCTGATGATCGAGACTCTCTTTTGCATCCCTGGTTCGAACCCCGGGTGATGACGTCTTTTGCCGATCTTTTACAGCAAGTGCCTAGACGGGGAGCTGTAAGTATTAGTTAATCCACCTAATATCTCAGTCCATACAGTGGCGGGATGGCTCGGCGCACTGTACGAGCTGATGATCGAGACTCTCTTTTGCATCCCTGGTTCGAACCCCGGGTGATGACGTCTTTTGCCGATCTTTTACAGCAAGTGCCTAGACGGGGAGCTGTAAGTATTAGTTAATCCACCTAATATCTCAGTCCATACAGTGGCGCGATGGCTTGGCGCACTGTACGAGCTGATGATCGAGACTCTCTTTTGCATCCCTGGTTCGAACCCCGGGTGATGACGTCTTTTGCCGATCTTTTACAGCAAGTGCCTAGACGGGGAGCTGTAAGTATTAGTTAATCCACCTAATATCTCAGTCCATACAGTGGCGCGATGGCTTGGCGCACTGTACGAGCTGATGATCGAGACTCTCTTTTGCATCCCTGGTTCGAACCCCGGGTGATGACGTCTTTTGCCGATCTTTTACAGCAAGTGCCTAGACGGGGAGCTGTAAGTATTAGTTAATCCACCTAATATCGCAGTCCATACAGTGGCGGGATGGCTCGGCGCACTGTACGAGCTGATGATCGAGACTCTCTTTTGCATCCCTGGTTCGAACCCCGGGTGATGACGTCTTTTGCCGATCTTTTACAGCAAGTGCCTAGACGGGGAGCTGTAAGTATTAGTTAATCCACCTAATATCTCAGTCCATACAGTGGCGCGATGGCTTGGCGCACTGTACGAGCTGATGATCGAGACTCTCTTTTGCATCCCTGGTTCGAACCCCGGGTGATGACGTCTTTTGCCGATCTTTTACAGCAAGTGCCTAGACGGGGAGCTGTAAGTATTAGTTAATCCACCTAATATCTCAGTCCATACAGTGGCGCGATGGCTTGGCGCACTGTACGAGCTGATGATCGAGACTCTCTTTTGCATCCCTGGTTCGAACCCCGGGTGATGACGTCTTTTGCCGATCTTTTACAGCAAGTGCCTAGACGGGGAGCTGTAAGTATTAGTTAATCCACCTAATATCTCAGTCCATACAGTGGCGCGATGGCTTGGCGCACTGTACGAGCTGATGATCGAGACTCTCTTTTGCATCCCTGGTTCGAACCCCGGGTGATGACGTCTTTTGCCGATCTTTTACAGCAAGTGCCTAGACGGGGAGCTGTAAGTATTAGTTAATCCACCTAATATCTCAGTCCATACAGTGGCGCGATGGCTTGGCGCACTGTACGAGCTGATGATCGAGACTCTCTTTTGCATCCCTGGTTCGAACCCCGGGTGATGACGTCTTTTGCCGATCTTTTACAGCAAGTGCCTAGACGGGGAGCTGTAAGTATTAGTTAATCCACCTAATATCTCAGTCCATACAGTGGCGGGATGGCTCGGCGCACTGTACGAGCTGATGATCGAGACTCTCTTTTGCATCCCTGGTTCGAACCCCGGGTGATGACGTCTTTTGCCGATCTTTTACAGCAAGTGCCTAGACGGGGAGCTGTAAGTATTAGTTAATCCACCTAATATCTCAGTCCATACAGTGGCGCGATGGCTTGGCGCACTGTACGAGCTGATGATCGAGACTCTCTTTTGCATCCCTGGTTCGAACCCCGGGTGATGACGTCTTTTGCCGATCTTTTACAGCAAGTGCCTAGACGGGGAGCTGTAAGTATTAGTTAATCCACCTAATATCTCAGTCCATACAGTGGCGCGATGGCTTGGCGCACTGTACGAGCTGATGATCGAGACTCTCTTTTGCATCCCTGGTTCGAACCCCGGGTGATGACGTCTTTTGCCGATCTTTTACAGCAAGTGCCTAGACGGGGAGCTGTAAGTATTAGTTAATCCACCTAATATCTCAGTCCATACAGTGGCGCGATGGCTTGGCGCACTGTACGAGCTGATGATCGAGACTCTCTTTTGCATCCCTGGTTCGAACCCCGGGTGATGACGTCTTTTGCCGATCTTTTACAGCAAGTGCCTAGACGGGGAGCTGTAAGTATTAGTTAATCCACCTAATATCGCAGTCCATACAGTGGCGGGATGGCTCGGCGCACTGTACGAGCTGATGATCGAGACTCTCTTTTGCATCCCTGGTTCGAACCCCGGGTGATGACGTCTTTTGCCGATCTTTTACAGCAAGTGCCTAGACGGGGAGCTCTAAGTATTAGTTAATCCACCTAATATCTCAGTCCATACAGTGGCGCGATGGCTTGGCGCACTGTACGAGCTGATGATCGAGACTCTCTTTTGCATCCCTGGTTCGAACCCCGGGTGATGACGTCTTTTGCCGATCTTTTACAGCAAGTGCCTAGACGGGGAGCTGTAAGTATTAGTTAATCCACCTAATATCTCAGTCCATACAGTGGCGCGATGGCTTGGCGCACTGTACGAGCTGATGATCGAGACTCTCTTTTGCATCCCTGGTTCGAACCCCGGGTGATGACGTCTTTTGCCGATCTTTTACAGCAAGTGCCTAGACGGGGAGCTGTAAGTATTAGTTAATCCACCTAATATCTCAGTCCATACAGTGGCGCGATGGCTTGGCGCACTGTACGAGCTGATGATCGAGACTCTCTTTTGCATCCCTGGTTCGAACCCCGGGTGATGACGTCTTTTGCCGATCTTTTACAGCAAGTGCCTAGACGGGGAGCTGTAAGTATTAGTTAATCCACCTAATATCGCAGTCCATACAGTGGCGGGATGGCTCGGCGCACTGTACGAGCTGATGATCGAGACTCTCTTTTGCATCCCTGGTTCGAACCCCGGGTGATGACGTCTTTTGCCGATCTTTTACAGCAAGTGCCTAGACGGGGAGCTGTAAGTATTAGTTAATCCACCTAATATCTCAGTCCATACAGTGGCGCGATGGCTTGGCGCACTGTACGAGCTGATGATCGAGACTCTCTTTTGCATCCCTGGTTCGAACCCCGGGTGATGACGTCTTTTGCCGATCTTTTACAGCAAGTGCCTAGACGGGGAGCTGTAAGTATTAGTTAATCCACCTAATATCTCAGTCCATACAGTGGCGGGATGGCTCGGCGCACTGTACGAGCTGATGATCGAGACTCTCTTTTGCATCCCTGGTTCGAACCCCGGGTGATGACGTCTTTTGCCGATCTTTTACAGCAAGTGCCTAGACGGGGAGCTGTAAGTATTAGTTAATCCACCTAATATCTCAGTCCATACAGTGGCGGGATGGCTCGGCGCACTGTACGAGCTGATGATCGAGACTCTCTTTTGCATCCCTGGTTCGAACCCCGGGTGATGACGTCTTTTGCCGATCTTTTACAGCAAGTGCCTAGACGGGGAGCTGTAAGTATTAGTTAATCCACCTAATATCTCAGTCCATACAGTGGCGCGATGGCTCGGCGCACTGTACGAGCTGATGATCGAGACTCTCTTTTGCATCCCTGGTTCGAACCCCGGGTGATGACGTCTTTTGCCGATCTTTTACAGCAAGTGCCTAGACGGGGAGCTGTAAGTATTAGTTAATCCACCTAATATCTCAGTCCATACAGTGGCGGGATGGCTCGGCGCACTGTACGAGCTGATGATCGAGACTCTCTTTTGCATCCCTGGTTCGAACCCCGGGTGATGACGTCTTTTGCCGATCTTTTACAGCAAGTGCCTAGACGGGGAGCTGTAAGTATTAGTTAATCCACCTAATATCTCAGTCCATACAGTGGCGGGATGGCTCGGCGCACTGTACGAGCTGATGATCGAGACTCTCTTTTGCATCCCTGGTTCGAACCCCGGGTGATGACGTCTTTTGCCGATCTTTTACAGCAAGTGCCTAGACGGGGAGCTGTAAGTATTAGTTAATCCACCTAATATCTCAGTCCATACAGTGGCGCGATGGCTTGGCGCACTGTACGAGCTGATGATCGAGACTCTCTTTTGCATCCCTGGTTCGAACCCCGGGTGATGACGTCTTTTGCCGATCTTTTACAGCAAGTGCCTAGACGGGGAGCTGTAAGTATTAGTTAATCCACCTAATATCTCAGTCCATACAGTGGCGGGATGGCTCGGCGCACTGTACGAGCTGATGATCGAGACTCTCTTTTGCATCCCTGGTTCGAACCCCGGGTGATGACGTCTTTTGCCGATCTTTTACAGCAAGTGCCTAGACGGGGAGCTGTAAGTATTAGTTAATCCACCTAATATCTCAGTCCATACAGTGGCGCGATGGCTTGGCGCACTGTACGAGCTGATGATCGAGACTCTCTTTTGCATCCCTGGTTCGAACCCCGGGTGATGACGTCTTTTGCCGATCTTTTACAGCAAGTGCCTAGACGGGGAGCTGTAAGTATTAGTTAATCCACCTAATATCTCAGTCCATACAGTGGCGCGATGGCTTGGCGCACTGTACGAGCTGATGATCGAGACTCTCTTTTGCATCCCTGGTTCGAACCCCGGGTGATGACGTCTTTTGCCGATCTTTTACAGCAAGTGCCTAGACGGGGAGCTGTAAGTATTAGTTAATCCACCTAATATCTCAGTCCATACAGTGGCGCGATGGCTTGGCGCACTGTACGAGCTGATGATCGAGACTCTCTTTTGCATCCCTGGTTCGAACCCCGGGTGATGACGTCTTTTGCCGATCTTTTACAGCAAGTGCCTAGACGGGGAGCTGTAAGTATTAGTTAATCCACCTAATATCTCAGTCCATACAGTGGCGCGATGGCTTGGCGCACTGTACGAGCTGATGATCGAGACTCTCTTTTGCATCCCTGGTTCGAACCCCGGGTGATGACGTCTTTTGCCGATCTTTTACAGCAAGTGCCTAGACGGGGAGCTGTAAGTATTAGTTAATCCACCTAATATCGCAGTCCATACAGTGGCGGGATGGCTCGGCGCACTGTACGAGCTGATGATCGAGACTCTCTTTTGCATCCCTGGTTCGAACCCCGGGTGATGACGTCTTTTGCCGATCTTTTACAGCAAGTGCCTAGACGGGGAGCTGTAAGTATTAGTTAATCCACCTAATATCTCAGTCCATACAGTGGCGCGATGGCTTGGCGCACTGTACGAGCTGATGATCGAGACTCTCTTTTGCATCCCTGGTTCGAACCCCGGGTGATGACGTCTTTTGCCGATCTTTTACAGCAAGTGCCTAGACGGGGAGCTGTAAGTATTAGTTAATCCACCTAATATCGCAGTCCATACAGTGGCGGGATGGCTCGGCGCACTGTACGAGCTGATGATCGAGACTCTCTTTTGCATCCCTGGTTCGAACCCCGGGTGATGACGTCTTTTGCCGATCTTTTACAGCAAGTGCCTAGACGGGGAGCTGTAAGTATTAGTTAATCCACCTAATATCTCAGTCCATACAGTGGCGCGATGGCTTGGCGCACTGTACGAGCTGATGATCGAGACTCTCTTTTGCATCCCTGGTTCGAACCCCGGGTGATGACGTCTTTTGCCGATCTTTTACAGCAAGTGCCTAGACGGGGAGCTGTAAGTATTAGTTAATCCACCTAATATCTCAGTCCATACAGTGGCGCGATGGCTTGGCGCACTGTACGAGCTGATGATCGAGACTCTCTTTTGCATCCCTGGTTCGAACCCCGGGTGATGACGTCTTTTGCCGATCTTTTACAGCAAGTGCCTAGACGGGGAGCTGTAAGTATTAGTTAATCCACCTAATATCGCAGTCCATACAGTGGCGGGATGGCTCGGCGCACTGTACGAGCTGATGATCGAGACTCTCTTTTGCATCCCTGGTTCGAACCCCGGGTGATGACGTCTTTTGCCGATCTTTTACAGCAAGTGCCTAGACGGGGAGCTGTAAGTATTAGTTAATCCACCTAATATCTCAGTCCATACAGTGGCGCGATGGCTTGGCGCACTGTACGAGCTGATGATCGAGACTCTCTTTTGCATCCCTGGTTCGAACCCCGGGTGATGACGTCTTTTGCCGATCTTTTACAGCAAGTGCCTAGACGGGGAGCTGTAAGTATTAGTTAATCCACCTAATATCTCAGTCCATACAGTGGCGCGATGGCTTGGCGCACTGTACGAGCTGATGATCGAGACTCTCTTTTGCATCCCTGGTTCGAACCCCGGGTGATGACGTCTTTTGCCGATCTTTTACAGCAAGTGCCTAGACGGGGAGCTGTAAGTATTAGTTAATCCACCTGATATCGCAGTCCATACAGTGGCGGGATGGCTCGGCGCACTGTACGAGCTGATGATCGAGACTCTCTTTTGCATCCCTGGTTCGAACCCCGGGTGATGACGTCTTTTGCCGATCTTTTACAGCAAGTGCCTAGACGGGGAGCTGTAAGTATTAGTTAATCCACCTAATATCTCAGTCCATACAGTGGCGCGATGGCTTGGCGCACTGTACGAGCTGATGATCGAGACTCTCTTTTGCATCCCTGGTTCGAACCCCGGGTGATGACGTCTTTTGCCGATCTTTTACAGCAAGTGCCTAGACGGGGAGCTGTAAGTATTAGTTAATCCACCTAATATCGCAGTCCATACCGTGGCGGGATGGCTCGGCGCACTGTACGAGCTGATGATCGAGACTCTCTTTTGCATCCCTGGTTCGAACCCCGGGTGATGACGTCTTTTGCCGATCTTTTACAGCAAGTGCCTAGACGGGGAGCTGTAAGTATTAGTTAATCCACCTAATATCTCAGTCCATACAGTGGCGCGATGGCTTGGCGCACTGTACGAGCTGATGATCGAGACTCTCTTTTGCATCCCTGGTTCGAACCCCGGGTGATGACGTCTTTTGCCGATCTTTTACAGCAAGTGCCTAGACGGGGAGCTCTAAGTATTAGTTAATCCACCTAATATCTCAGTCCATACAGTGGCGCGATGGCTTGGCGCACTGTACGAGCTGATGATCGAGACTCTCTTTTGCATCCCTGGTTCGAACCCCGGGTGATGACGTCTTTTGCCGATCTTTTACAGCAAGTGCCTAGACGGGGAGCTGTAAGTATTAGTTAATCCACCTAATATCGCAGTCCATACAGTCACGGGATGGCTCGGCGCACTGTACGAGCTGATGATCGAGACTCTCTTTTGCATCCCTGGTTCGAACCCCGGGTGATGACGTCTTTTGCCGATCTTTTACAGCAAGTGCCTAGACGGGGAGCTGTAAGTATTAGTTAATCCACCTAATATCTCAGTCCATACAGTGGCGCGATGGCTTGGCGCACTGTACGAGCTGATGATCGAGACTCTCTTTTGCATCCCTGGTTCGAACCCCGGGTGATGACGTCTTTTGCCGATCTTTTACAGCAAGTGCCTAGACGGGGAGCTGTAAGTATTAGTTAATCCACCTAATATCTCAGTCCATACAGTGGCGGGATGGCTCGGCGCACTGTACGAGCTGATGATCGAGACTCTCTTTTGCATCCCTGGTTCGAACCCCGGGTGATGACGTCTTTTGCCGATCTTTTACAGCAAGTGCCTAGACGGGGAGCTGTAAGTATTAGTTAATCCACCTAATATCTCAGTCCATACAGTGGCGGGATGGCTCGGCGCACTGTACGAGCTGATGATCGAGACTCTCTTTTGCATCCCTGGTTCGAACCCCGGGTGATGACGTCTTTTGCCGATCTTTTACAGCAAGTGCCTAGACGGGGAGCTGTAAGTATTAGTTAATCCACCTAATATCTCAGTCCATACAGTGGCGGGATGGCTCGGCGCACTGTACGAGCTGATGATCGAGACTCTCTTTTGCATCCCTGGTTCGAACCCCGGGTGATGACGTCTTTTGCCGATCTTTTACAGCAAGTGCCTAGACGGGGAGCTGTAAGTATTAGTTAATCCACCTAATATCTCAGTCCATACAGTGGCGCGATGGCTTGGCGCACTGTACGAGCTGATGATCGAGACTCTCTTTTGCATCCCTGGTTCGAACCCCGGGTGATGACGTCTTTTGCCGATCTTTTACAGCAAGTGCCTAGACGGGGAGCTGTAAGTATTAGTTAATCCACCTAATATCTCAGTCCATACAGTGGCGGGATGGCTCGGCGCACTGTACGAGCTGATGATCGAGACTCTCTTTTGCATCCCTGGTTCGAACCCCGGGTGATGACGTCTTTTGCCGATCTTTTACAGCAAGTGCCTAGACGGGGAGCTGTAAGTATTAGTTAATCCACCTAATATCGCAGTCCATACAGTGGCGGGATGGCTCGGCGCACTGTACGAGCTGATGATCGAGACTCTCTTTTGCATCCCTGGTTCGAACCCCGGGTGATGACGTCTTTTGCCGATCTTTTACAGCAAGTGCCTAGACGGGGAGCTGTAAGTATTAGTTAATCCACCTAATATCGCAGTCCATACAGTGGCGGGATGGCTCGGCGCACTGTACGAGCTGATGATCGAGACTCTCTTTTGCATCCCTGGTTCGAACCCCGGGTGATGACGTCTTTTGCCGATCTTTTACAGCAAGTGCCTAGACGGGGAGCTGTAAGTATTAGTAAATCCACCTAATATCTCAGTCCATACAGTGGCGCGATGGCTTGGCGCACTGTACGAGCTGATGATCGAGACTCTCTTTTGCATCCCTGGTTCGAACCCCGGGTGATGACGTCTTTTGCCGATCTTTTACAGCAAGTGCCTAGACGGGGAGCTGTAAGTATTAGTTAATCCACCTAATATCGCAGTCCATACAGTGGCGGGATGGCTCGGCGCACTGTACGAGCTGATGATCGAGACTCTCTTTTGCATCCCTGGTTCGAACCCCGGGTGATGACGTCTTTTGCCGATCTTTTACAGCAAGTGCCTAGACGGGGAGCTGTAAGTATTAGTTAATCCACCTAATATCTCAGTCCATACAGTGGCGCGATGGCTCGGCGCACTGTACGAGCTGATGATCGAGACTCTCTTTTGCATCCCTGGTTCGAACCCCGGGTGATGACGTCTTTTGCCGATCTTTTACAGCAAGTGCCTAGACGGGGAGCTGTAAGTATTAGTTAATCCACCTAATATCTCAGTCCATACAGTGGCGCGATGGCTTGGCGCACTGTACGAGCTGATGATCGAGACTCTCTTTTGCATCCCTGGTTCGAACCCCGGGTGATGACGTCTTTTGCCGATCTTTTACAGCAAGTGCCTAGACGGGGAGCTGTAAGTATTAGTTAATCCACCTAATATCTCAGTCCATACAGTGGCGCGATGGCTCGGCGCACTGTACGAGCTGATGATCGAGACTCTCTTTTGCATCCCTGGTTCGAACCCCGGGTGATGACGTCTTTTGCCGATCTTTTACAGCAAGTGCCTAGACGGGGAGCTGTAAGTATTAGTTAATCCACCTAATATCTCAGTCCATACAGTGGCGCGATGGCTCGGCGCACTGTACGAGCTGATGATCGAGACTCTCTTTTGCATCCCTGGTTCGAACCCCGGGTGATGACGTCTTTTGCCGATCTTTTACAGCAAGTGCCTAGACGGGGAGCTGTAAGTATTAGTTAATCCACCTAATATCTCAGTCCATACAGTGGCGCGATGGCTTGGCGCACTGTACGAGCTGATGATCGAGACTCTCTTTTGCATCCCTGGTTCGAACCCCGGGTGATGACGTCTTTTGCCGATCTTTTACAGCAAGTGCCTAGACGGGGAGCTGTAAGTATTAGTTAATCCACCTAATATCGCAGTCCATACAGTGGCGGGATGGCTCGGCGCACTGTACGAGCTGATGATCGAGACTCTCTTTTGCATCCCTGGTTCGAACCCCGGGTGATGACGTCTTTTGCCGATCTTTTACAGCAAGTGCCTAGACGGGGAGCTGTAAGTATTAGTTAATCCACCTAATATCTCAGTCCATACAGTGGCGGGATGGCTCGGCGCACTGTACGAGCTGATGATCGAGACTCTCTTTTGCATCCCTGGTTCGAACCCCGGGTGATGACGTCTTTTGCCGATCTTTTACAGCAAGTGCCTAGACGGGGAGCTGTAAGTATTAGTTAATCCACCTAATATCTCAGTCCATACAGTGGCGGGATGGCTCGGCGCACTGTACGAGCTGATGATCGAGACTCTCTTTTGCATCCCTGGTTCGAACCCCGGGTGATGACGTCTTTTGCCGATCTTTTACAGCAAGTGCCTAGACGGGGAGCTGTAAGTATTAGTTAATCCACCTAATATCTCAGTCCATACAGTGGCGGGATGGCTCGGCGCACTGTACGAGCTGATGATCGAGACTCTCTTTTGCATCCCTGGTTCGAACCCCGGGTGATGACGTCTTTTGCCGATCTTTTACAGCAAGTGCCTAGACGGGGAGCTGTAAGTATTAGTTAATCCACCTAATATCTCAGTCCATACAGTGGCGCGATGGCTTGGCGCACTGTACGAGCTGATGATCGAGACTCTCTTTTGCATCCCTGGTTCGAACCCCGGGTGATGACGTCTTTTGCCGATCTTTTACAGCAAGTGCCTAGACGGGGAGCTGTAAGTATTAGTTAATCCACCTAATATCTCAGTCCATACAGTGGCGGGATGGCTCGGCGCACTGTACGAGCTGATGATCGAGACTCTCTTTTGCATCCCTGGTTCGAACCCCGGGTGATGACGTCTTTTGCCGATCTTTTACAGCAAGTGCCTAGACGGGGAGCTGTAAGTATTAGTTAATCCACCTAATATCGCAGTCCATACAGTGGCGGGATGGCTCGGCGCACTGTACGAGCTGATGATCGAGACTCTCTTTTGCATCCCTGGTTCGAACCCCGGGTGATGACGTCTTTTGCCGATCTTTTACAGCAAGTGCCTAGACGGGGAGCTGTAAGTATTAGTTAATCCACCTAATATCGCAGTCCATACAGTGGCGGGATGGCTCGGCGCACTGTACGAGCTGATGATCGAGACTCTCTTTTGCATCCCTGGTTCGAACCCCGGGTGATGACGTCTTTTGCCGATCTTTTACAGCAAGTGCCTAGACGGGGAGCTGTAAGTATTAGTTAATCCACCTAATATCTCAGTCCATACAGTGGCGCGATGGCTTGGCGCACTGTACGAGCTGATGATCGAGACTCTCTTTTGCATCCCTGGTTCGAACCCCGGGTGATGACGTCTTTTGCCGATCTTTTACAGCAAGTGCCTAGACGGGGAGCTGTAAGTATTAGTTAATCCACCTAATATCTCAGTCCATACAGTGGCGCGATGGCTTGGCGCACTGTACGAGCTGATGATCGAGACTCTCTTTTGCATCCCTGGTTCGAACCCCGGGTGATGACGTCTTTTGCCGATCTTTTACAGCAAGTGCCTAGACGGGGAGCTGTAAGTATTAGTTAATCCACCTAATATCTCAGTCCATACAGTGGCGCGATGGCTCGGCGCACTGTACGAGCTGATGATCGAGACTCTCTTTTGCATCCCTGGTTCGAACCCCGGGTGATGACGTCTTTTGCCGATCTTTTACAGCAAGTGCCTAGACGGGGAGCTGTAAGTATTAGTTAATCCACCTAATATCGCAGTCCATACAGTGGCGGGATGGCTCGGCGCACTGTACGAGCTGATGATCGAGACTCTCTTTTGCATCCCTGGTTCGAACCCCGGGTGATGACGTCTTTTGCCGATCTTTTACAGCAAGTGCCTAGACGGGGAGCTGTAAGTATTAGTTAATTCACCTAATATCTCAGTCCATACAGTGGCGCGATGGCTTGGCGCACTGTACGAGCTGATGATCGAGACTCTCTTTTGCATCCCTGGTTCGAACCCCGGGTGATGACGTCTTTTGCCGATCTTTTACAGCAAGTGCCTAGACGGGGAGCTGTAAGTATTAGTTAATCCACCTAATATCTCAGTCCATACAGTGGCGCGATGGCTTGGCGCACTGTACGAGCTGATGATCGAGACTCTCTTTTGCATCCCTGGTTCGAACCCCGGGTGATGACGTCTTTTGCCGATCTTTTACAGCAAGTGCCTAGACGGGGAGCTGTAAGTATTAGTTAATCCACCTAATATCTCAGTCCATACAGTGGCGCGATGGCTTGGCGCACTGTACGAGCTGATGATCGAGACTCTCTTTTGCATCCCTGGTTCGAACCCCGGGTGATGACGTCTTTTGCCGATCTTTTACAGCAAGTGCCTAGACGGGGAGCTGTAAGTATTAGTTAATCCACCTAATATCGCAGTCCATACAGTGGCGGGATGGCTCGGCGCACTGTACGAGCTGATGATCGAGACTCTCTTTTGCATCCCTGGTTCGAACCCCGGGTGATGACGTCTTTTGCCGATCTTTTACAGCAAGTGCCTAGACGGGGAGCTGTAAGTATTAGTTAATCCACCTAATATCTCAGTCCATACAGTGGCGCGATGGCTTGGCGCACTGTACGAGCTGATGATCGAGACTCTCTTTTGCATCCCTGGTTCGAACCCCGGGTGATGACGTCTTTTGCCGATCTTTTACAGCAAGTGCCTAGACGGGGAGCTGTAAGTATTAGTTAATCCACCTAATATCTCAGTCCATACAGTGGCGCGATGGCTCGGCGCACTGTACGAGCTGATGATCGAGACTCTCTTTTGCATCCCTGGTTCGAACCCCGGGTGATGACGTCTTTTGCCGATCTTTTACAGCAAGTGCCTAGACGGGGAGCTGTAAGTATTAGTTAATCCACCTAATATCTCAGTCCATACAGTGGCGGGATGGCTCGGCGCACTGTACGAGCTGATGATCGAGACTCTCTTTTGCATCCCTGGTTCGAACCCCGGGTGATGACGTCTTTTGCCGATCTTTTACAGCAAGTGCCTAGACGGGGAGCTGTAAGTATTAGTTAATCCACCTAATATCTCAGTCCATACAGTGGCGGGATGGCTCGGCGCACTGTACGAGCTGATGATCGAGACTCTCTTTTGCATCCCTGGTTCGAACCCCGGGTGATGACGTCTTTTGCCGATCTTTTACAGCAAGTGCCTAGACGGGGAGCTGTAAGTATTAGTTAATCCACCTAATATCTCAGTCCATACAGTGGCGCGATGGCTTGGCGCACTGTACGAGCTGATGATCGAGACTCTCTTTTGCATCCCTGGTTCGAACCCCGGGTGATGACGTCTTTTGCCGATCTTTTACAGCAAGTGCCTAGACGGGGAGCTGTAAGTATTAGTTAATCCACCTAATATCTCAGTCCATACAGTGGCGGGATGGCTCGGCGCACTGTACGAGCTGATGATCGAGACTCTCTTTTGCATCCCTGGTTCGAACCCCGGGTGATGACGTCTTTTGCCGATCTTTTACAGCAAGTGCCTAGACGGGGAGCTGTAAGTATTAGTTAATCCACCTAATATCTCAGTCCATACAGTGGCGCGATGGCTTGGCGCACTGTACGAGCTGATGATCGAGACTCTCTTTTGCATCCCTGGTTCGAACCCCGGGTGATGACGTCTTTTGCCGATCTTTTACAGCAAGTGCCTAGACGGGGAGCTGTAAGTATTAGTTAATCCACCTAATATCTCAGTCCATACAGTGGCGCGATGGCTTGGCGCACTGTACGAGCTGATGATCGAGACTCTCTTTTGCATCCCTGGTTCGAACCCCGGGTGATGACGTCTTTTGCCGATCTTTTACAGCAAGTGCCTAGACGGGGAGCTGTAAGTATTAGTTAATCCACCTAATATCTCAGTCCATACAGTGGCGCGATGGCTTGGCGCACTGTACGAGCTGATGATCGAGACTCTCTTTTGCATCCCTGGTTCGAACCCCGGGTGATGACGTCTTTTGCCGATCTTTTACAGCAAGTGCCTAGACGGGGAGCTGTAAGTATTAGTTAATCCACCTAATATCGCAGTCCATACAGTGGCGGGATGGCTCGGCGCACTGTACGAGCTGATGATCGAGACTCTCTTTTGCATCCCTGGTTCGAACCCCGGGTGATGACGTCTTTTGCCGATCTTTTACAGCAAGTGCCTAGACGGGGAGCTGTAAGTATTAGTTAATCCACCTAATATCTCAGTCCATACAGTGGCGCGATGGCTTGGCGCACTGTACGAGCTGATGATCGAGACTCTCTTTTGCATCCCTGGTTCGAACCCCGGGTGATGACGTCTTTTGCCGATCTTTTACAGCAAGTGCCTAGACGGGGAGCTGTAAGTATTAGTTAATCCACCTAATATCGCAGTCCATACAGTGGCGGGATGGCTCGGCGCACTGTACGAGCTGATGATCGAGACTCTCTTTTGCATCCCTGGTTCGAACCCCGGGTGATGACGTCTTTTGCCGATCTTTTACAGCAAGTGCCTAGACGGGGAGCTGTAAGTATTAGTTAATCCACCTAATATCTCAGTCCATACAGTGGCGCGATGGCTTGGCGCACTGTACGAGCTGATGATCGAGACTCTCTTTTGCATCCCTGGTTCGAACCCCGGGTGATGACGTCTTTTGCCGATCTTTTACAGCAAGTGCCTAGACGGGGAGCTGTAAGTATTAGTTAATCCACCTAATATCTCAGTCCATACAGTGGCGCGATGGCTTGGCGCACTGTACGAGCTGATGATCGAGACTCTCTTTTGCATCCCTGGTTCGAACCCCGGGTGATGACGTCTTTTGCCGATCTTTTACAGCAAGTGCCTAGACGGGGAGCTGTAAGTATTAGTTAATCCACCTAATATCGCAGTCCATACAGTGGCGGGATGGCTCGGCGCACTGTACGAGCTGATGATCGAGACTCTCTTTTGCATCCCTGGTTCGAACCCCGGGTGATGACGTCTTTTGCCGATCTTTTACAGCAAGTGCCTAGACGGGGAGCTGTAAGTATTAGTTAATCCACCTAATATCTCAGTCCATACAGTGGCGCGATGGCTCGGCGCACTGTACGAGCTGATGATCGAGACTCTCTTTTGCATCCCTGGTTCGAACCCCGGGTGATGACGTCTTTTGCCGATCTTTTACAGCAAGTGCCTAGACGGGGAGCTGTAAGTATTAGTTAATCCACCTAATATCTCAGTCCATACAGTGGCGCGATGGCTTGGCGCACTGTACGAGCTGATGATCGAGACTCTCTTTTGCATCCCTGGTTCGAACCCCGGGTGATGACGTCTTTTGCCGATCTTTTACAGCAAGTGCCTAGACGGGGAGCTGTAAGTATTAGTTAATCCACCTAATATCGCAGTCCATACAGTGGCGGGATGGCTCGGCGCACTGTACGAGCTGATGATCGAGACTCTCTTTTGCATCCCTGGTTCGAACCCCGGGTGATGACGTCTTTTGCCGATCTTTTACAGCAAGTGCCTAGACGGGGAGCTGTAAGTATTAGTTAATCCACCTAATATCTCAGTCCATACAGTGGCGCGATGGCTTGGCGCACTGTACGAGCTGATGATCGAGACTCTCTTTTGCATCCCTGGTTCGAACCCCGGGTGATGACGTCTTTTGCCGATCTTTTACAGCAAGTGCCTAGACGGGGAGCTGTAAGTATTAGTTAATCCACCTAATATCTCAGTCCATACAGTGGCGCGATGGCTTGGCGCACTGTACGAGCTGATGATCGAGACTCTCTTTTGCATCCCTGGTTCGAACCCCGGGTGATGACGTCTTTTGCCGATCTTTTACAGCAAGTGCCTAGACGGGGAGCTGTAAGTATTAGTTAATCCACCTAATATCTCAGTCCATACAGTGGCGCGATGGCTTGGCGCACTGTACGAGCTGATGATCGAGACTCTCTTTTGCATCCCTGGTTCGAACCCCGGGTGATGACGTCTTTTGCCGATCTTTTACAGCAAGTGCCTAGACGGGGAGCTGTAAGTATTAGTTAATCCACCTAATATCGCAGTCCATACAGTGGCGGGATGGCTCGGCGCACTGTACGAGCTGATGATCGAGACTCTCTTTTGCATCCCTGGTTCGAACCCCGGGTGATGACGTCTTTTGCCGATCTTTTACAGCAAGTGCCTAGACGGGGAGCTGTAAGTATTAGTTAATCCACCTAATATCTCAGTCCATACAGTGGCGCGATGGCTTGGCGCACTGTACGAGCTGATGATCGAGACTCTCTTTTGCATCCCTGGTTCGAACCCCGGGTGATGACGTCTTTTGCCGATCTTTTACAGCAAGTGCCTAGACGGGGAGCTGTAAGTATTAGTTAATCCACCTAATATCTCAGTCCATACAGTGGCGCGATGGCTTGGCGCACTGTACGAGCTGATGATCGAGACTCTCTTTTGCATCCCTGGTTCGAACCCCGGGTGATGACGTCTTTTGCCGATCTTTTACAGCAAGTGCCTAGACGGGGAGCTGTAAGTATTAGTTAATCCACCTAATATCTCAGTCCATACAGTGGCGGGATGGCTCGGCGCACTGTACGAGCTGATGATCGAGACTCTCTTTTGCATCCCTGTTTCGAACCCCGGGTGATGACGTCTTTTGCCGATCTTTTACAGCAAGTGCCTAGACGGGGAGCTGTAAGTATTAGTTAATCCACCTAATATCTCAGTCCATACAGTGGCGGGATGGCTCGGCGCACTGTACGAGCTGATGATCGAGACTCTCTTTTGCATCCCTGGTTCGAACCCCGGGTGATGACGTCTTTTGCCGATCTTTTACAGCAAGTGCCTAGACGGGGAGCTGTAAGTATTAGTTAATCCACCTAATATCTCAGTCCATACAGTGGCGCGATGGCTTGGCGCACTGTACGAGCTGATGATCGAGACTCTCTTTTGCATCCCTGGTTCGAACCCCGGGTGATGACGTCTTTTGCCGATCTTTTACAGCAAGTGCCTAGACGGGGAGCTGTAAGTATTAGTTAATCCACCTAATATCTCAGTCCATACAGTGGCGGGATGGCTCGGCGCACTGTACGAGCTGATGATCGAGACTCTCTTTTGCATCCCTGGTTCGAACCCCGGGTGATGACGTCTTTTGCCGATCTTTTACAGCAAGTGCCTAGACGGGGAGCTGTAAGTATTAGTTAATCCACCTAATATCTCAGTCCATACAGTGGCGCGATGGCTTGGCGCACTGTACGAGCTGATGATCGAGACTCTCTTTTGCATCCCTGGTTCGAACCCCGGGTGATGACGTCTTTTGCCGATCTTTTACAGCAAGTGCCTAGACGGGGAGCTGTAAGTATTAGTTAATCCACCTAATATCTCAGTCCATACAGTGGCGCGATGGCTTGGCGCACTGTACGAGCTGATGATCGAGACTCTCTTTTGCATCCCTGGTTCGAACCCCGGGTGATGACGTCTTTTGCCGATCTTTTACAGCAAGTGCCTAGACGGGGAGCTGTAAGTATTAGTTAATCCACCTAATATCTCAGTCCATACAGTGGCGCGATGGCTTGGCGCACTGTACGAGCTGATGATCGAGACTCTCTTTTGCATCCCTGGTTCGAACCCCGGGTGATGACGTCTTTTGCCGATCTTTTACAGCAAGTGCCTAGACGGGGAGCTGTAAGTATTAGTTAATCCACCTAATATCTCAGTCCATACAGTGGCGGGATGGCTCGGCGCACTGTACGAGCTGATGATCGAGACTCTCTTTTGCATCCCTGGTTCGAACCCCGGGTGATGACGTCTTTTGCCGATCTTTTACAGCAAGTGCCTAGACGGGGAGCTGTAAGTATTAGTTAATCCACCTAATATCTCAGTCCATACAGTGGCGGGATGGCTCGGCGCACTGTACGAGCTGATGATCGAGACTCTCTTTTGCATCCCTGGTTCGAACCCCGGGTGATGACGTCTTTTGCCGATCTTTTACAGCAAGTGCCTAGACGGGGAGCTGTAAGTATTAGTTAATCCACCTAATATCTCAGTCCATACAGTGGCGCGATGGCTTGGCGCACTGTACGAGCTGATGATCGAGACTCTCTTTTGCATCCCTGGTTCGAACCCCGGGTGATGACGTCTTTTGCCGATCTTTTACAGCAAGTGCCTAGACGGGGAGCTGTAAGTATTAGTTAATCCACCTAATATCTCAGTCCATACAGTGGCGGGATGGCTCGGCGCACTGTACGAGCTGATGATCGAGACTCTCTTTTGCATCCCTGGTTCGAACCCCGGGTGATGACGTCTTTTGCCGATCTTTTACAGCAAGTGCCTAGACGGGGAGCTGTAAGTATTAGTTAATCCACCTAATATCTCAGTCCATACAGTGGCGCGATGGCTTGGCGCACTGTACGAGCTGATGATCGAGACTCTCTTTTGCATCCCTGGTTCGAACCCCGGGTGATGACGTCTTTTGCCGATCTTTTACAGCAAGTGCCTAGACGGGGAGCTGTAAGTATTAGTTAATCCACCTAATATCTCAGTCCATACAGTGGCGGGATGGCTCGGCGCACTGTACGAGCTGATGATCGAGACTCTCTTTTGCATCCCTGGTTCGAACCCCGGGTGATGACGTCTTTTGCCGATCTTTTACAGCAAGTGCCTAGACGGGGAGCTGTAAGTATTAGTTAATCCACCTAATATCTCAGTCCATACAGTGGCGGGATGGCTCGGCGCACTGTACGAGCTGATGATCGAGACTCTCTTTTGCATCCCTGGTTCGAACCCCGGGTGATGACGTCTTTTGCCGATCTTTTACAGCAAGTGCCTAGACGGGGAGCTGTAAGTATTAGTTAATCCACCTAATATCTCAGTCCATACAGTGGCGCGATGGCTTGGCGCACTGTACGAGCTGATGATCGAGACTCTCTTTTGCATCCCTGGTTCGAACCCCGGGTGATGACGTCTTTTGCCGATCTTTTACAGCAAGTGCCTAGACGGGGAGCTGTAAGTATTAGTTAATCCACCTAATATCTCAGTCCATACAGTGGCGGGATGGCTCGGCGCACTGTACGAGCTGATGATCGAGACTCTCTTTTGCATCCCTGGTTCGAACCCCGGGTGATGACGTCTTTTGCCGATCTTTTACAGCAAGTGCCTAGACGGGGAGCTGTAAGTATTAGTTAATCCACCTAATATCTCAGTCCATACAGTGGCGCGATGGCTTGGCGCACTGTACGAGCTGATGATCGAGACTCTCTTTTGCATCCCTGGTTCGAACCCCGGGTGATGACGTCTTTTGCCGATCTTTTACAGCAAGTGCCTAGACGGGGAGCTGTAAGTATTAGTTAATCCACCTAATATCTCAGTCCATACAGTGGCGCGATGGCTTGGCGCACTGTACGAGCTGATGATCGAGACTCTCTTTTGCATCCCTGGTTCGAACCCCGGGTGATGACGTCTTTTGCCGATCTTTTACAGCAAGTGCCTAGACGGGGAGCTGTAAGTATTAGTTAATCCACCTAATATCTCAGTCCATACAGTGGCGCGATGGCTTGGCGCACTGTACGAGCTGATGATCGAGACTCTCTTTTGCATCCCTGGTTCGAACCCCGGGTGATGACGTCTTTTGCCGATCTTTTACAGCAAGTGCCTAGACGGGGAGCTGTAAGTATTAGTTAATCCACCTAATATCTCAGTCCATACAGTGGCGCGATGGCTTGGCGCACTGTACGAGCTGATGATCGAGACTCTCTTTTGCATCCCTGGTTCGAACCCCGGGTGATGACGTCTTTTGCCGATCTTTTACAGCAAGTGCCTAGACGGGGAGCTGTAAGTATTAGTTAATCCACCTAATATCTCAGTCCATACAGTGGCGCGATGGCTTGGCGCACTGTACGAGCTGATGATCGAGACTCTCTTTTGCATCCCTGGTTCGAACCCCGGGTGATGACGTCTTTTGCCGATCTTTTACAGCAAGTGCCTAGACGGGGAGCTGTAAGTATTAGTTAATCCACCTAATATCTCAGTCCATACAGTGGCGCGATGGCTTGGCGCACTGTACGAGCTGATGATCGAGACTCTCTTTTGCATCCCTGGTTCGAACCCCGGGTGATGACGTCTTTTGCCGATCTTTTACAGCAAGTGCCTAGACGGGGAGCTGTAAGTATTAGTTAATCCACCTAATATCTCAGTCCATACAGTGGCGCGATGGCTTGGCGCACTGTACGAGCTGATGATCGAGACTCTCTTTTGCATCCCTGGTTCGAACCCCGGGTGATGACGTCTTTTGCCGATCTTTTACAGCAAGTGCCTAGACGGGGAGCTGTAAGTATTAGTTAATCCACCTAATATCTCAGTCCATACAGTGGCGCGATGGCTTGGCGCACTGTACGAGCTGATGATCGAGACTCTCTTTTGCATCCCTGGTTCGAACCCCGGGTGATGACGTCTTTTGCCGATCTTTTACAGCAAGTGCCTAGACGGGGAGCTGTAAGTATTAGTTAATCCACCTAATATCTCAGTCCATACAGTGGCGCGATGGCTTGGCGCACTGTACGAGCTGATGATCGAGACTCTCTTTTGCATCCCTGGTTCGAACCCCGGGTGATGACGTCTTTTGCCGATCTTTTACAGCAAGTGCCTAGACGGGGAGCTGTAAGTATTAGTTAATCCACCTAATATCTCAGTCCATACAGTGGCGCGATGGCTTGGCGCACTGTACGAGCTGATGATCGAGACTCTCTTTTGCATCCCTGGTTCGAACCCCGGGTGATGACGTCTTTTGCCGATCTTTTACAGCAAGTGCCTAGACGGGGAGCTGTAAGTATTAGTTAATCCACCTAATATCTCAGTCCATACAGTGGCGCGATGGCTTGGCGCACTGTACGAGCTGATGATCGAGACTCTCTTTTGCATCCCTGGTTCGAACCCCGGGTGATGACGTCTTTTGCCGATCTTTTACAGCAAGTGCCTAGACGGGGAGCTGTAAGTATTAGTTAATCCACCTAATATCTCAGTCCATACAGTGGCGCGATGGCTTGGCGCACTGTACGAGCTGATGATCGAGACTCTCTTTTGCATCCCTGGTTCGAACCCCGGGTGATGACGTCTTTTGCCGATCTTTTACAGCAAGTGCCTAGACGGGGAGCTGTAAGTATTAGTTAATCCACCTAATATCGCAGTCCATACAGTGGCGGGATGGCTCGGCGCACTGTACGAGCTGATGATCGAGACTCTCTTTTGCATCCCTGGTTCGAACCCCGGGTGATGACGTCTTTTGCCGATCTTTTACAGCAAGTGCCTAGACGGGGAGCTGTAAGTATTAGTTAATCCACCTAATATCTCAGTCCATACAGTGGCGCGATGGCTTGGCGCACTGTACGAGCTGATGATCGAGACTCTCTTTTGCATCCCTGGTTCGAACCCCGGGTGATGACGTCTTTTGCCGATCTTTTACAGCAAGTGCCTAGACGGGGAGCTGTAAGTATTAGTTAATCCACCTAATATCTCAGTCCATACAGTGGCGCGATGGCTTGGCGCACTGTACGAGCTGATGATCGAGACTCTCTTTTGCATCCCTGGTTCGAACCCCGGGTGATGACGTCTTTTGCCGATCTTTTACAGCAAGTGCCTAGACGGGGAGCTGTAAGTATTAGTTAATCCACCTAATATCTCAGTCCATACAGTGGCGGGATGGCTCGGCGCACTGTACGAGCTGATGATCGAGACTCTCTTTTGCATCCCTGTTTCGAACCCCGGGTGATGACGTCTTTTGCCGATCTTTTACAGCAAGTGCCTAGACGGGGAGCTGTAAGTATTAGTTAATCCACCTAATATCTCAGTCCATACAGTGGCGGGATGGCTCGGCGCACTGTACGAGCTGATGATCGAGACTCTCTTTTGCATCCCTGGTTCGAACCCCGGGTGATGACGTCTTTTGCCGATCTTTTACAGCAAGTGCCTAGACGGGGAGCTGTAAGTATTAGTTAATCCACCTAATATCTCAGTCCATACAGTGGCGCGATGGCTTGGCGCACTGTACGAGCTGATGATCGAGACTCTCTTTTGCATCCCTGGTTCGAACCCCGGGTGATGACGTCTTTTGCCGATCTTTTACAGCAAGTGCCTAGACGGGGAGCTGTAAGTATTAGTTAATCCACCTAATATCTCAGTCCATACAGTGGCGGGATGGCTCGGCGCACTGTACGAGCTGATGATCGAGACTCTCTTTTGCATCCCTGGTTCGAACCCCGGGTGATGACGTCTTTTGCCGATCTTTTACAGCAAGTGCCTAGACGGGGAGCTGTAAGTATTAGTTAATCCACCTAATATCTCAGTCCATACAGTGGCGCGATGGCTTGGCGCACTGTACGAGCTGATGATCGAGACTCTCTTTTGCATCCCTGGTTCGAACCCCGGGTGATGACGTCTTTTGCCGATCTTTTACAGCAAGTGCCTAGACGGGGAGCTGTAAGTATTAGTTAATCCACCTAATATCTCAGTCCATACAGTGGCGCGATGGCTTGGCGCACTGTACGAGCTGATGATCGAGACTCTCTTTTGCATCCCTGGTTCGAACCCCGGGTGATGACGTCTTTTGCCGATCTTTTACAGCAAGTGCCTAGACGGGGAGCTGTAAGTATTAGTTAATCCACCTAATATCTCAGTCCATACAGTGGCGCGATGGCTTGGCGCACTGTACGAGCTGATGATCGAGACTCTCTTTTGCATCCCTGGTTCGAACCCCGGGTGATGACGTCTTTTGCCGATCTTTTACAGCAAGTGCCTAGACGGGGAGCTGTAAGTATTAGTTAATCCACCTAATATCTCAGTCCATACAGTGGCGGGATGGCTCGGCGCACTGTACGAGCTGATGATCGAGACTCTCTTTTGCATCCCTGGTTCGAACCCCGGGTGATGACGTCTTTTGCCGATCTTTTACAGCAAGTGCCTAGACGGGGAGCTGTAAGTATTAGTTAATCCACCTAATATCTCAGTCCATACAGTGGCGGGATGGCTCGGCGCACTGTACGAGCTGATGATCGAGACTCTCTTTTGCATCCCTGGTTCGAACCCCGGGTGATGACGTCTTTTGCCGATCTTTTACAGCAAGTGCCTAGACGGGGAGCTGTAAGTATTAGTTAATCCACCTAATATCTCAGTCCATACAGTGGCGCGATGGCTTGGCGCACTGTACGAGCTGATGATCGAGACTCTCTTTTGCATCCCTGGTTCGAACCCCGGGTGATGACGTCTTTTGCCGATCTTTTACAGCAAGTGCCTAGACGGGGAGCTGTAAGTATTAGTTAATCCACCTAATATCTCAGTCCATACAGTGGCGGGATGGCTCGGCGCACTGTACGAGCTGATGATCGAGACTCTCTTTTGCATCCCTGGTTCGAACCCCGGGTGATGACGTCTTTTGCCGATCTTTTACAGCAAGTGCCTAGACGGGGAGCTGTAAGTATTAGTTAATCCACCTAATATCTCAGTCCATACAGTGGCGCGATGGCTTGGCGCACTGTACGAGCTGATGATCGAGACTCTCTTTTGCATCCCTGGTTCGAACC